>NW_009944835.1:130631-198042 GCF_000696875.1 Nestor notabilis
AGGAAGTCAGGATCCTCTTTAAAATTGATTGGAGATTAACAAATGCAATTCCAAGGAGTTTCCTTTCCCTTTGATCTTAAGATTTGAAGCCTTAAATCCACTTATAACAGAAGTAATAAAAACACCATCATTCTTAAGCAGGCCATTTTTAACTCAGCATTAGGCATTCAGCACTTGGAATTACACCTATATCTGTGCTTTGCAGCTGTACAGTGTTTCCCAGAAAGGTCTCAGGAATTACCTTCCTTGCACAATGCAATGTTGGCATAGTTTGTAGCTCAACATTTAATGACGTTTTCTATACTCCCAGTTCCTTAAGGCAGGGAACATACTGTGCTCTTGACATGGAGAGCTTTTTTGGCATGTAATATTTAGTAATAAATTAATGGCATAAAACATGACCATGATACCTATAAGTAGCTTTATTGTGATGCATAGACAAACAAGATTTCCACTTCTGAAGGTCTCAAAGCAGTCTAAAGACAACTCTGTTATCATTAAAAGCAAGCTCATCATAATTTTTATGGCTCTGGTATTGTACCTCCACAAGCAGGTGTGTGACAGTTCAGGAAAAGGCAACACTTCGCCTCCCTGGAAGTGTTCAAGGCCAGGTTGGATGGGGCTTTGAGCAACAGATATCCCTGCCCATATAAGGGGGTTGGAATTAGTTAATCTTTAAAGTCCCTTCCAATCCAAACTATTCTATGATTCTACAATTTTGTGATTCTTTAAGATATTAGGCTGGTGCATGGGACACCAGCACATTTTTCTGGAAGAGCACTGTTCTGATTAGAGGCTTTTGACCTAGAAAGAAGAGTATTCAAAGTGTTCATTTTCCAGACTTTCAAAATGAAAAGTAAATCTTATTAGACTTCTTACTAAACTTCATTCCTTTTTACAGTAGATTGTAAAACAAAATTTACAGCCAACTCAAGGTTGCAGCAGACTTTGTCTGAGTGTCAGCCTTTAGCAGTAATCACACTGATATTTGGCTTGTGACTGAAAAAGCAGCAAAGTGCCAAACCACCTTGTTCTAATTAAACTTTCTGATGATACCTGATCTATTAATAGATAGCACAGTATGACTTCTCCAGTTGCTAGCACAGATGAAGAAGGTCATCCTCACTGCTCTCCGGATGGTCACAGCAGCAAAGGACATAGCTTACTGAAGCCAAGGAGAGATTCCCACAGAATCCCAACTGTGAAAGTCACGTATGCACAGGCTGGACTTCAGGCATATGCTCCCAAAACTTCTGTGGCACTGAAGCAGGTGAAACACATGTGTCCCAGAATGACATTGCTTTCCTTAGTTCAGGTTAGAAGCCCTCAGCAGAAGATAGGGTCTGCACTGGAAAGGACCATCTCTTACTACCAATTTTCTTGTCTTCAGTTGGCACTGTGCAAAGTATATTGCTTAAATTAGTCAGGCTCCCTGCCCAGGTAATAATATTAACAAGCTCTCATTCATAGACAGGGGCTTACAGTGTCTTACTGCCACTGCTGAAGGCATGTTGAGCCCCCCCTTACTGAGGAATTACTGCTGAAAACAAATTATTTGCAAAATGGAAGACACTTTGCCAAGAGTCAGGTGATGAAGCCTAGTCCCTAGTAGAGAAGGGAGCAGCACTGGACTTACAATGAGATGGTATGTTTTGTTAATTCCTAACGAAATCACAACAGCAAGAGATCATGCTTTTATCTTATTCAATTTTAAAATACTATCTGTATACCATTAGATTTTCTTTTCGGTTTCCTGGGGAAAGAGAGGGGAAAAAGGAACCTGGAATAGATTTTAGGGCTGAAGACTCTTTTGGTAGATGAGTAGGCAAGGGGAATCACTCCATTTCTCAACAGAAAGGACCACATAAACAAGCTGCGAACACCTGATAGATAAGTATGTGGTGTCACAAGTTGCTCTGAGCTCCTAGAAAATACATGTGACATCTGCAAGTAATGGATTTGTTTGTGTAGGCACGATAAGAAGTGACTGAGCAAGAAATCATTGTGTAGGATGTATGTGATGTCTCTAGGTGTGATGCAGTGGGAAGGCTTGTTACAAGATGTCCAGTATCTGTATGCTTTACAAAGCAACCCTATTTTTCTCCTTAAGTACACAGTCTCTATAGGACAGGAACAGTCTGCAGGTCTGAGGTTTCTTCTCTTCAAAGCTACTACTACAGCACTGTGTTATGTGTGCACAGATGTGTACGATATGAGCAGTTAAGCAATACAGCTGAGCAGCCACACACGTGCGTCAGCTGCTCTGAGTGCAGCAGAGCAAGCCCTACAGCACAGTCACTTGCACATTACTTCCACCATTGCAGCTGGGCTCCTTCCCTTCTCTCCAAACTCATCCCTTCTTTCTCTTCTGCTTCACTAGCAATGCATGGGTTCTGTGGCAGAAGGGACATATCAACAAAAAATTTCTGCAAGGCAATATAAATAACGTTTTTTCATTCAAAAAGGCTCATTTTTGCTTTTTCCCCACAAATTTATATGAAAATTACCCATGGCATAATGACACGGCTCTTTAATGAATAAGGCCCTGTGTTGCCACAAAAGAAATGTACTGAATGTGACCTTTTCAGTATTTAGCATCCACTGGCATTAATTTTTTGAAAATAAAGGTTTCTCCTTAGAAAACTGCATGGAAAAGATTTTACAGCTTGTATCAGCAGGTATCCAGAGGAGGTGGTGCTCCACAATCTTTCAAGCACACGCAGAGATCACAAGCACCACACTTACCTCCTGGATGAAGCTCACCAGGTGGCAAAATACACATACCCTGTCCAGGAAAAGCATGAAGTAGAAAGGAGTGCTCTAGTATTACACTATAAGCTGAGGAAAAATTAGACTGAGGTGGCAGAGAAGCTAGTCTACAAAAAAATGATTTTTTTTTCAGTATGCAATCAGATACTCAGTCTTTTCAAGATGAGAGCCAGCACCACTTCCTTTGGAGTCAGTGAGGCTTTTTTACTTTGCACTAGTTTGAGAATCCAGACCCATTCTAGTGGAATGCCAACCTAAAAATCACTCAGGGAAGCAGCAGCTACTAAAATACAGGAATCTTTTTCAGTGAAACACATCAACTAATGTATGGTCTTTGACATAAGTACTGGATTTTTACTAAATGTAACCTGTGAAATTCTGACATTTCTATTTTCTGACTAATAAAACTAAACATGCAGTCATGTCCAGTGTTCAGTCTCCTCTCTGGCAACAGCAAAATGTTGATTAAGGCATGTATGAACAGTGGGTAACTGGATTCTCCAGCACCACTGGGAGAGCACCTGAGGTCCAGCTACCCGTCGCACTTCAAACTCCTCTTGGTCTCGTAAACCCCTTGAGCCTCTTTGCAAGGTCCCATCTTTGATATATGTCTTTTACAAGACACAGACAGTGTTACAGCACATTAATGCACTACTGTATGTCCTGTATGGTAACGGGCCTGGTCTGTGTGTTAGAAGCAACTGTCAAACCATGCAAAGTTCCCGGTTTTCACAGGGATGTACAAATATTTCTTAATTCTTACTTTGTTCCAACCATCTACACAAAGAGAGCCTGGTCAGTCAATAAAAATAGCAGACCTGACAGTGACTCACATATGGTAGTGGGTCTCTTGAGTGGCATTTACTGAATACATTGCGTTCTTCCTCTAGTGCTGCCAGAGGAAAATCCCAAACCTACTGGAGTCAGCAGGATTTTCCCATTGATTTCAACCACAGTTAAGATGTCTTCCTTGGTCAGAGACAGTAAAAAGGAACAACTTTGTCAAACCCCTGAATCAGACCAACCTGAAAGAGGAAAGCATCCCCAAGGGAGTTACTGAGACAGAAGACAAAGTCCTTCTTGGGGTGTTCAGGCACTGCTTGCACTATGCTGTTTTCTACCCAGACAGCATGCTTCGGGATGCTGTTGTGGTCAATGCCGGATCTGCCATCAGTCTCATAAAAAAACAAGGTGCATCCTAAAAGAGATGATTGTATATTAGCAAGCAATACATTTAAAACACCAACAGCCACCTTGCATGTATTCAGCGCTGGTACTTGGGACTATAAATCATCCATAAAACTGTCACAGGGATGAGGGAGGATTTGCCAGGGCCTGTTTAAGTTTTCAGCCTGACAGCAGAAAGCACCAGCAACGGCCCAGTTTTAAGCCCAATAAGGTCACGGTTTCCACACCACGAGGGCACACCATGAGCTGTATAGTACATCAAGCCATGCCCCAGTGGGCCATTTTGTTCATTCTAGGCAGCCGCAGGCATGAAAGTCATGGGTAGTAAAATACAGCCCCAGACGAGAAGCATCATTATAAGTCCAAAAGTGGGGATCCTCCACAGTCACCCCATCCCACTGAGGGGACCAAAGGAAGACACAGGCATGACAGCGTTGTCTCCCATGGCGGTGCCGGACAGCTGTGAGTGGCCCTGTCGAGCAGACAGGCCCCAGGCAAACCTCCATGGCCCTGCCTCAGCCTCCTGCGGCTGCTGCAGTCCCTGCAAGGCAAAGATCAAGCGGTTTAATTACTGGATGCAGATGAGTAACTGGAAGAAGAATGGAATGAGTTGCGCTCGCTGGAAGACTGACGTACAAAAACACCCCAGCAAACAAACAAAAGGCACAAACCAAAATCCTTACTGCGCTTATTTCCAGCTCTGACTCAGGGTGATACAGCCAAAAACAAAACCCCATTTTAACTGGGGGCATCAAATAACCTGCTTGGTTTTACAAAATAACACCTACAGTTCTCGGGGTAGATGGGGGAGGTAGGTAAAGCAAGTCTGCTATTTGAGAGACTCAAAAAAAAGTTGTTTTATACTAAAACTGGCAGACAGTTTCTCTGCCACTGAACCAGCCCTCTCGATGTAATGGGAATCCCTGTTACCCAGCCTCTCAGAAAAGTATTTGCAGCCAAACAATAGCAGCTGTTAACTTCAAAGCCTCGTTTAAACACTAACATTATTAAGGCACAGCAATCCAAGGAGCAAACACTTCACTTGAGTCAAAGCACTTCAAAATAACATTGCCTCCATGCTCATCCTTCCCCTTTTTTCCTCCCAGATGGCCCTTTGTTTGCCTGCTCCTCACAGCAAGACCTTCCTGCCACAGGGCCCCCCTTCCAGGAGATTAGGGCTGCCACAGCCCCCTCCCTCTCTCCTCCTTCACTTCCCCAATCTCCCTAACCACCCCGAGGAAGAGCTGGCACCCAACTTTGCTGCTGGCTTTTAAACGGTGCTGCAAATTAAGAAGAAAAAAAGTTCTCTAAAAAAAGCACTCTGTGGGGAGCACAGGGCTTTAAATACTCTGAGCTTCTTGGTAATCCCACCTACAGCAGGAGGCATGGCTCTGCCTCCCCTGGCTCACAGAGGAGGCCGACGGTGGTGGAGGAGAGAAAGGCCAATCCCAAAACCCTGCAAGCACTGCTTCCCGTTTCACTGCCAATGCAACCACATGAAGATTAATTAGAGGTCGCTTTAGAAGGCCAGCTCATGAGTTTCACTGCTCTGTTAATATTTATGTGCATTTATAAGCACTCAGACCCCAAGCAAGGCTGGAGCATGCTCCTAGCAGGAACAGCCAGGTGCTGAGGGCTGCCCACCGCAAGATGAGTGACGCACCCAGAGTCAACATCTCCCAGGTCTCAAGCCAACCTCGATGACCAAACCGTGGCTTCCTGTCCACACCACCAACGTGTTGCAACTCACTGAGTGTTTATACTTGTGAAGCACGTCTCAGATGAGAGGCCAGTGGCACTAAATGCAAGATTTATACAAGAGGAATGCACACAGAGTCCCTGTTTGAAGGCATGCCACTGTCATCACTAGCAAACTCCCACTGTCATGTGCCTGCAGCTGCACACAGGTATTTAGCTTGTGAGCAAGCCACAGATGTGCTTCTCAAAGGAAACACCCAGTGCTCAGAAAAGCCACCCTATGTGGTGCCAGAAGGACTCAAAACTGGGTATTCTATGACTCAAAGCAGGATATGAACCACACTTCAGTGCAGCAGTCACGTCTTGGACTACATGTGTTGCCATAATGTAGGTACATCAACAACCATCAAATAACATTCCTGTCTAAAAAACATCAGGACGACTTCCTCATACTTGATGTTAATTATACTGAAGCTCACAGCAGCTTTTGTTAAGAGTCTAGGCTATTGTTTCTTCATATGGAGCAATACACAACCCCCAGGACACTGTGGACACCCATATGGATGACTGTTGCACGCTTGCTCTGTACCTTTCAGGGAAACCCAGTAGTGCTTCCACTTCCTGCGCGTGGCCGACTCCACTTTCTTGTTCTTTTTGTGCACCAGGAAGTTTTTCACTGCCAGAGCACCAGCTTTCCGTACCGTGCCCTGGGCAGCCGTCAGGAGGATGTCGGACTGCCCTGGGGAGCTGAGGGTGCCGCTGCTCTGCTCATCGCTGAGGGCAGAGCCGGCCTCCTCCAGGTTCTCACTGTTGGTGGTGCTCATCTCCAGCTCCCGGCGGAAGTTCTCGTACACCCCCTGGCGAAGCCCATCGCCTGTTGAGCTGCTCCCGCTGTCGCTGCCGATGAAAGCCCGACTGGCTGTCGGGGAGTAACTTGAGTTGGTAGCATTGGAGCGCCTAGAAAGGAGGTCGGTGTCGGTGGCTGCTCCCTCGATCCCGCTGTCGGTGAACTCGCTCCCCTCCCCTGCGTTGACATCCTAGTTGCAAGAGAGACACAGTTGTGAGATGAAGGGGCTGGCCAAGCCTGACCTTCTGGAGACACCAACTGAACCCAAATGCACAGGTGGCACCATGGTTTTTCACACCCCATTTTGTCTGGCACTGGAAATCCCTCTTCTTCTTCAGAAGACAAACAACTGGTATTAAAGGTGGGGTAGGCAGAACTTCCATCACAGTTTAGGAAAGGCCAGTCATACAGGCACAATTTCAGGTGCTGCTTCTACAGCCTTAGCATTTTGGAATATAAGACGCAGCATCACTTGTTTACATTAAGCTAACAGTGCTAAAGGTTTTGCAAAAGGAGAACATATGGTAGCAAAAACTGGCAGTGTCAAGAAAAACAGCAATCGACCTACACATTTTGAAAAGAAAACATTGATATTGTACACTCACACCTCCAGCTGAAGATACATTTTAGATATTCCAAAGATTATAATTTGCAAATTATATAACTAAAAAGGCACTTTTTTTCCCCGCCTGCTAAGAAGTTAATGTATTTGAGATTATTTCTGGTTTGTGTCACTTCATCATCACAAACCCTAGCGATGGGCCACGTGATATCCCCTGCAAAATCCCACTGTGATAGACTCTGCCAAAATACTGCAACAGAAGACCTTTCCTGGTCCCAAACAACTCGCAGTTGGAGGATCACAAGAGACAAGAATATGGCCGGTTTGAGCAATACAGGAAACAATACAACTGAATTCAGGTTTTGAAGGCATAGTGGCTCAGCCTGCCCCCTGCAACACGGCTAGTACTCATAGGAGGCTAACACTACCATCTCAGCATCCAGAAGCATCTGTGGCAGTTTTTGAAGGAGGACAGATAAAGGCCAAGCCCTGTAAGTGGAGACAAATCTCTTACATTAGATACTCAGGAGAAGAGGGAGCCAAGGAAGAAGATGTAAAGTGGTGAGAAACATGGCCAAAACAACAGGAATTTCAGCCTCCGCCTCTCCTGCAAGAGCAGCTGGTGCTCAATTTACAAGTTATTTTTAAAGAAAGAGGAGTCTCTGAGAAGAGGTGGCAGAATGCAGTGTTTATTTTGAGAGAAAACAAGCTTCTAGGTGTTGGTTCAAGCACCAGTTTTCTATGCATCCAAGAACACCTCTGCAGAAACCAAGAAACCCTCCACTGAGCTCTGTTTGAAACCTTGCTCTTGTGGAGCATGAGTTGGATGAGGAAACCTTAGGGGGAGGGGTGTTGCTGAATTTGACTAACTTTTAAGGCATTTATTTGTAATGGATGGACCCGTTCTTTATAAACGCTACCTCTCAGGGGGGACTTGGAGTCCAGCTGGAAGAATAAGTGCTTCCTTCCTTGCTCAATGAGCACAGTTATCCTAGTCAGTCTGGTTATTTAATGCAAGACACAGTGATAGACAAGCTGTTCTGGACTGGCCAGTATTCCTCTACTCCCATTGCATGTGAATGAGCCGAGAAGGGCTTCCAGTAAGTGCAGTTATCTATCCATACAGAGCAGTTTTCACAACCACACGTTTTTTCCTGCTGTTCCAATATACTTTTATTTTGGAAACCGACTATCTTTCCATTTCTTGCAGCACTGCAAAGGAGTAATATCTGGAGAGGGGAACTGGTGCTGCTCAGAAACCTGTGTTTACAAAACACTGCTGCAAGGAGTTTTTGCACTCCATCAGGAAAAGCTGGATGGTGCAACTTCTGATGACAGCACTCCATCTGAGACCCTGTGCGTCAGGGAGCCTGGACTGGCACAGCCACTTGACACTCACATGCCCAAGGCACTGCCTCTCTGCCAGCACTGCTACATTGGCCTAAAACTGGAACACCAAAGAATTGAATTAGGTCCCCCATGTTCCCTGGCATAATTATTCCCATAGAAGGATCAGGGTTTGCATTTGCCTTCTGGGCCCTTCTTCCTCCGTAACTTTTTTGAAGGGAAAAAGTGTGGCACTCATATGGCATAAATGAACCTGCATTCTGCAGTGAACACTGTGTAACTGTGGCAACAAAGATTAGTTTAGGTTTTGAGCATTTTATTTTAGGTTAATGATTTAATAAACATCCAATCTGTCTCATAATTATTTTATCCATGCTATACAAAAAGTATAGAGTGAATTTCAGAATTTCAGCTAATACAACTTTCAGGAAGCATATCTCACGCTTTAACTGGAATTAGTCTGTTTAAAAAAATAAAGAGCTACTAAAACAGACCACCAACTTGAGGGATACAGGATTTGTGATTTTGCCAGGCAGTGCATGCATAAAACCTTTTTGGTGCTTTTTAGCAGATGGAGTGTTTTTTCAAAAACAAAAGTGCCGCCAGAGATGCCAAGCACAGCGCTGCAGTGCAGGCTCCCATGGTCCCTCATGCCTGGTGAGACACAGCATTAATTGCTTTAGTTTCCATACATGAGGATTATACTCTGTTACTGACACATGGGCTTTACAGTTTACTATTTATTAAAAAATACAAGGATGGAAAACTCAGACTGATATATATGCCAATGAGCTTAAGCTGTAGCACATTTTGCAAACATCTTTATAATTTTTAGCACAGTGCCAACAATAGGCTGGATGGGTCAAAAAGATCTTTTCAGCATAATGCTGAAGCCCCACTCTGATCCCTCTGCTCTTGGACTCCTTTTTTCTGTCTTGAATATCTCATATCAAAGACTTTGAGCCAGCCAATTCAAGCCCTTTGGTAGGAGGAGGGTCCGAGCATACAGAGGTCAGAATGGTTCAAAACCTACAGCCTGCTAATATTGTTCATGCTCATGAATTATGAAATGTAGCATTGAATGAGCTTAGCACTTTCGGAAGTCTGCTCTATGAGAAGATTGGTCTCAGGGTTAGTAGGGTTAAGAGCATTCATTGCACAGATCTCTGACTTCTGAGTTCCTGCTGCAATGTCAGCTTGTTCTCATCAGAGGGTATGAAAAGATCTGACAAAGCAGCCAACATTTGCTCTGGCTGTCCTGCACTGCTATAACCCACATACTGAAGCACATTCAACTAAGAGTTCAGCAGAAAGTAGAGAGGTTTAGTACTGTACTTCTACAGAGAAGTGCCAAGGCTGAAGGGTAGCAGTCCCAACCCAAGCAACAAACCGTAGCAGGGTTTGATGAACACACCACTGGGGGCACAGAACTACTGCAAATTTTCAAACAAGGATGCTGAAAATCAAGCATCCCGACTCACACTGTAGGCAGCATGGCTCCCCACTGATGAGAGCAATGTGCATACATACTTTGGTGTCCAGCTTCAGAGTACTTGCTGACATGGCCACCACAGTTTTCTACCCAGAAGCAAACCACACATTGCATAACCTTGATGAGAACTACTTAGGAATTACTCACGTTTCCTGCTTAGGTTCTCAAAGAGCCCCATGGGCAACAGCAACTGTCTCTCTCCTTCAAGGAAGACTTATTACCATTCCGGGTCCATGACGGGATACACCACAAAGGCTTGCTAACAACACAAACATTTCACTCCTCAGCAGGAGTTCCCAGGTAAAGACTCTTGAGGCCGAGAGTGAACTACAGACACAGCTCAGCCTTCACTACTCATCCTGCTGACTCCTGCCCAGTGTCCCTGAGGCTCTCCATCATAATGCTGATGGCATGTGCCAGGCACATCTTGGGAGCTAGGGAGATAGTTGAAGACTGAGGGCATGTTCCTGAAGCCCGCAGTTTTGGACATTTTACACGCATTACAACAAATCATCAGCACATTACTCTGGACTTGCAATTGCTATCACCAAGGGCCTCTGGTTTATTTTATGGGGCAAAAAACCCTGAAGTTTCATCCAGCTCTGTGTAAGATTCAGGACACCACACCTGATACTTTGCACTTCACCCGGGATCTCCAGTTTTGTATTTTCACGCTGGCAAACAGCTGTATCCACACAGAGGAGTATTTTTAACCAGAGAAACCATCTCAGGAACCAAATGCAAGACTGGAACTAAAATCTGTGCTGCCCCACTTAGCCTTCCCACTGGTGTTTACCTAGCTTCGGGCCTGGGAGGACAAGAGGGCAAAGCAAGAGGGAGGTGGAAATCATTAAATCGGTCACACCAAGTAGAAAGCATGTAGCAAAGAAAGGAAAGCATATTTCCTCCAAAACAGAGAGATGGGGGAAGTCATGGGAATAGCAGTTCTTAGCATTTTGCAAAGACAGCACGTCTTGGAGACAACAAACTGATTAAAGAGGGGTCTTTGTCGCTTCAATTTAAGGTTACTCTGTGGAAAGCAGGGTATATAAAGACCGCTAGCTAAAGAAGAAAACTAAACAGGGTGTAGTGACTGCTGCACAGCATGCCTTGATGGGGAGGTGGTAAGTAGTAGGAGAGCTTCCACCGGGATCTGGGATCCCTGCCACTGCTGAAGACAACAGAGAAGCAGCACCATTTCTTATACTGGCAGTGCTACTGTGTCAGTTGTAAATGCTCAGGGTTTATGAAAGGAGGTTCAGACGACAGTAAGGGAGGGAAAGAGGAGGGAAAGGTTGAATGCCTGACAACAGAGAGATACAACACATAATGAGAAACCAGAGATGGGCTGAATAGTGCCGTTGTTACCAAAAAGAATGCAGTGAGGCCCAGAAGCAGGCCACGTGCCAGGACAGCTACAACAGCCCTAATAGCATTCAAGTGTAATGAAGCGGAATTACCACAGCCCCATCAAATACAGAGAACAATTTAACTGATGAACCAATTGGGTAAAATATTAGTGAAAGTATTAGCAACCCACTTAAATATATGTTTCGTCCTCGCATGAACACTGGGTTTCATGCAAAGCAAGACAGTGGAGAACAAAACTTAATGCAAGCTACATCAAGCTAACGTGCTCACTGATGTAGCTTTTACTTTCTCACATGACACTCATACAACTATATGTCCACTACAGGTATTTGTTAAACATTATTTTGTTAAAAAATTCTTGCTAAATTTAGGAAATAGAAAAAAACAAAACAAAACCAAAAAACCACACTTTTGGTTTAGAAAAAGCTTTCCACCTTCAGCTAGCAAAAAAAAGGAAAAAAGTTTTGGGGCAGGTTCCAAGTGCCTTTGTCCCCTTGTTGAACATATTTGGTATTGGCCTCTGCTAGCAGGAGATCACTGGATGGGATAAACCTTTCCCAGCTCCCTGGCTCATGACCGGACACATTCAGATCGCTTGCAATAACAATGCACTTACCAAACTTCCCACCAACAACCCTGCTACAAACACTATTAAAATGGCTTGATGAATCACTTTCTCCTGCTTGACTGACAGCAGTGATTCGTGAGCACTTTAGGCTTGTGCGATTTAGTAGGAAAACTCTTACTTCCCTAATAGTAACAGTTCCTTATGTGGTTAATACTTCTTTCTAAATTAACCATTAGATTGAAAGTACTCTTTAGTAAAGGGTTTTCTTTCTTGGAAGGGGTTCCCTCCAAGAGAACGCATATCTTGTGTTCCCTGTCCTGTTTAGCAACAGAGCAAGAAGGTGTTCACATTCAGCAACAGCCTGAAATTGCACATAACCTGCCTGGCTGCTAAGTTAGGCAAGCACCACAGAACACATTTAAAATAGATGGGTTAGCAGCCTGCTGGTTTGCATGCTTTTATGTGCCTTCTGTCTCTTTGAAGCTCCTGTGTAGAGAAAGATTGGACTGATAAGTGTTTTTCCTTTCTTTTCAGTACTGACTCCACCATCATTTGATGGTCAAGGTAGTCTGATAAGGTACAACTTGCTCCAAAACAAAATTAAATCCTTTTTCCAGAGTAACTTCAACACCCAGTAATGGATGCATTAGAAGATTTCTCTGTATTGAAAAGAGTCAAAACATTCCAAAAAGCAAAGATTAATCATAAATTGCAAGTGAAACCTGAGTGGGAGAAATGGTTTTAAAGCTACAGTAGAGAAACACAAAAGCAACTCCACAGCTCATTCTGTCTGTGAGGAATATAGTTTTGAAGACTGTTACAAATGTACTGAATCATGTCCAAATGACTGTAAAGTCAGAGGGATTATAATGATGACATGAAGGAGATCTGCCTCCGCAGCAATGAACAAAGCCCCTCAACCAGATGTTGGGAATTGATACGAAAGAAAGTTCTGAATATACATACAGACCTGTGTACAACAGGACAGTATTGTATGAGAACTAGGATGCCAGGATGCACCAGACTGACAGCAGGCTTTGCAGAAGTAAACTGACAGCCACAAACCAGCATAGGCCAACTGCAGTTTTCTGCTGGATTAGTTGGGTACTGTTTAAACCTCCTAGGAGGGCTCCCAAGTTGAGTGAGGTACAGTTAGAAGCCAACTGCAATTTGTATGTGGATACTAGAGTGAGATGCTGGGTTTGTTACCTTTGGGAATTCAAAGAGATTGGAGACTGATATGTAGAAGCAGCTCTCGTTCCTACTTCTATGCACTCACCACACACAACAGTTCTTCTGTTGATGTCTGGAAGAGTCAAAATTAAAACAAAACAAAACAACCAACCACACAAAAAAAAACAAATACCAAAAACAAAACAAAAAAAAATTTATATGTGTTATTAAAGCTGGGCAGAGTGGTTTAATAAGCGAGCAGGTTTTGGCCATGGTTCTCTGAAATCAAATTTACTCCCAACAAGAAAGGTACTAGCCCAGACCTCTAGATATTTCTCCTAGCAGGAAACTTCACACTTGCTATGAAAGGATGAATCATAGTCACAGGATTCTGGGCAATAATCCCTGGGAAACTCTTAAGGCATGGATTTCAATCGGTTTTGGTTCCAAGGTTCCTTTATGAACTTCTCTTGGTGAATGCTGTACAGTGTAATTTGGCACCTTGGAAAAACAGACAAGGTACTAGGTGACAAGCACTCAGAAGATACTCAATATGGATAGGAGATGTGCACCCACTTCGCTCCTGCAGGACAGGCAGGTAGTAAACACCAACGTATCGAGCATTCATCAACCCCACTTCCCGTGCAGACAACTCTGATAATGTATGACTGTTACCTCAGTATTACACTTGGCTCCTTCACTCACATTACGCAATCATCTTAGCTTAGTGCTGTAATACAGGAGTTGGGAACATTTTTGGTTCACTGAATCCCTGGACATTTTCCAGCTAGTATGTGGAAAGAAGGATCTTCTCTGTAGATGCTGTAGATGCTTCCCCAAGGAGCCTGGTTTTCTTGTCAGACTTAGATGCCTTAAAGGCAAATTATGGACCCACAGGGGCTCCTGCAGCAGTCAGGAAGGTACAACCATGGAGGACTTGTCAGCTGTGAGACAGAAAATGCTGAAAATGAAACTGTCCCCCATAAAGCTGCAGTGAAATGCATGGAACTCCTCTACCCTTCTCTCCAAGGTCCTGGGTGGAGCTCTTCACTGACTCAGGACAGTTGAAGCACCAGTTTGTGATTTGTTCATGTTCAGAAAGTTCGGTTTGCATCTTTAAGAGCTAAAGTATTGGGCAAAGGGAAGGGGGAGGATGTTTTGATTTTTCTTTTTAATAACATGAGAGAAATCCAAGCCTGCAAGAGAATACACAAAGGACAAAAGGGCCCTTAGCTGGAAACAGCATGAAGTGCTACCATGGGACCTGAGCACATGGGCTCTTCCCTGGCTTTAGCACTGACTTTTAAGGGGTGCTAAAGTATATAATACCACGAATGAGAATCAACCTGTAATCCAGTAAAGCCTCTTGGAGTGTGGTCCCTGCACACAGCTTCTGACACCTGCACAGATCTGGGGTGGATGCCTGCTTTGCATTCCCAGCAGTGGGAGGAAGTCTCAGTTCCTGAGCACTGCAGTGTTTAATTCCTCTGTTCCCAAATGATATGCTGAGGACCCCCCAAAACTTACGTTGCTTTCATCCCGATGGACCACCCAGCTGAAGGAAGTTTCTAGATGGACTGAACTAACCATAAAGTAATGCAAGCAGCCTAACTGTGCTTGAGCTAAACAAATGGCAATGTGCCTAACCAAAATCCACGAAGTAAAACACAGGGTGAGGTTACTTTTTGTTCACTCAGTGCCAAGAAGAGGCAGTTCTTCCTGAGAAATGCAATAGAGGGGGTAGAAGTGGGGAAGGGTGAAAGCTGCTAGAAGAGCAACTTGAAATTAAAGCATATCATGTGGGAGGTGTTCACCTGAACAATCACCTAACTTAAGGAAGCAGCGAAACGTCTGCCATCTGGAAAGATGACTAGTCACAGGATCACATGCTGAAACTCTCTGAAAAGAAACATTTCCATGGAGCACTTCACGGAAAGGATCACTATTGCAAATTAGATCCATCTAAGCAAGCATAGCCCAGCAAACATGCAGCTGGGGCAACCTGCCTGTGATTTTTCAGTGAAATGTACCTGCAACTAAAAACATGCAGTCTATATAGCTTTACAGAGAATACAATTATTGCCAATAGTACAAGCATTTCAAATGTATAAATGACAAAGTCCTACTGTTTAAAAAAACCATGCCTGAATAGAGTTACATCAGAAATCAGGACTGCTGGTTTGCTTTCCATTGGCTTCAGACCAAGAGCGAAGGAAGAAAAACAAGATCTTCGAAAGAGTATCAAAACATTTGCCAGCAAAGACCAAAATACTCTTTTTTATATGCTCCTCCTTTCCCTGACAATACTGGGGCAGAGTTGTATGGTCTGAAGGGAGTGACTGCTGTTTGCTTTCAGATATCCTGAATAGGCAATACCTGATCTACTCTCAACCATCTGGGAAGGGCAGCCTGGTTGACAGAGCAGAGAAGACCTCTGAGTTTGAGCCTGAAACCCTCTATTCAAGCTTTCCTCCAGGCTCATGCTGAATCTGCTTCCAGTTGGCCAGGCTATAAACAACTCATTTGGTCTGGCCATTAAATGGGTCTCATTCAGACCTACTGAGAGTAGCCAGCAGGATCAAAGATGTGGATTCACATATGCAAGCTTGGGCTGCCACAAGAATGAGTGGCTACCCCTTCCCCCCAAGCCCATTTCCACCCTTCCTTTAACTTGGTGCCCTGGGGCTGGTAGCTGAAAACAGAGGTGTTTGGTTTTAAGAGGATAGTTTGCCTGGAGGCCCAGCAAAGTGACTGGCTGATAAGTTCTCTTCAGTGGGATTCAGCCCCTTGAGTCACTTGAGCCAAACCATGCAACTCCAGGATCTCCAGGTTTTGGAGATTCGGAGTGTAGCTCAGGCTATACCTGAGACCTTGAAAAGGACCTCTACGTGAAAGGCACAACAGGACTATGTGAACAGGGGCTCAAAACAGTGAGATGCACACTACAGCTGAAAAGCAGGAACATCTTACTTACAGGCACTTACTGAACTATGTATCACTAGTTATAATTTAATGACACATGACTTTGTCTTTATTTCTTTCCTCAATTCCACCTGGAGTCAAACAACTAATATTAAAGGCCTGGGTCAAACTGGTTAAGAATCATACTTAAATTGAAAATAGCTATGTTTTCCAGACTACAGACTGAGATGTACCAAAACACTTTATAGGAGCAGAGCTTCAGCTGCTGAAGATACTCTGCCTGGAAAAGTTATGACCAAGGAGGGCTATAAGAGCAGGCTGCAAGGTCACAAGTGTTGTGCGGGGAGTGAACAGGATGCAGTGGAAGCCAGAAGAGAAAATTATTTCAGAAAAGAGAATTCATGGGGGACAGGTCAACCCAACAGTCTTGGCTTTATTTCTTGCTCAGGAAGACAAATCACTAATCTTCTGGGATCAGGAAGAATGCCCTAAAGGAAAGTTTACCCTGTATTCTCCCAGTTTCTTTCTTTCTTTTCCTGAGCTCTTGATACTTGGGAAACAAAATATTGGACCAGATGGTGCTTTCATGTGACAGACCCAGTGCGATCCTTTTACGTTTGAGGTTATATCCTCTATGCCACGAAACTATTTGTGAAAAAGTTTTACACAACTTAAAAACAAGCATCATGTCTCTGTAGTTTAGCCATCTTACAGAGCATAATGAAACACAATAACCTGTTATAAAATTCCCTGAGATGGCAAAAAAATAATATCGACTGGAAAGATATTCTAATTTTAGACTGGTTTCTCTGTACATCCTGATCTAATTCCCACAAAAACACTGGTTTCATCTCCTGCATATTCTGCAAATTTTTTGTATATAGGATTTTTTTTTTTTTTTAAGGTTTGAGATCCCAAATTCCTTCAAGCTACCTACAGAGGCCTAAAAACAGTAATAAACTTGACAATCAGACAAAAGGGGATTTCACATGCCAAGGACATAGTCTGGGGCTGGAGCTGACCGAGGCGCAGTTTCCAAGTCAATCAGGCAGGAAGTTTGTTCACTCACTGTCTGCTCAGTTCCACAACAAACACTGGACTGGACACAGGAAAAATCCTTTGCTTTCCCTGCAGAGTTGAGGGACATCTTCTAGCAGCTCCTTCTCAAAAGTTATGTAAAAAACCTGGATTGCACCATTGCAACACTAACACTGGAATTGAGCTTTCCGGATGAAATCACAAATTGGACTATAAAGCTCTGAGAGGAACAAGCCACTTTTCTCATAGGTGAGTGGCTGACCACACAGAAATGCTTTGCCCACCATGTCTCCTTTGATTTTAATGCACACAGGGGTCACACCATGCTCTAAATACTGCTTGCAAACACCATCGCTCCCCTAGAAAGCTTCACGCCTACTAGGAACTGCTTCTAATGTCTTCCCCCACAAAGCAAATAACCACCACTGGAAACCCATGAAGGTCTCTGGCTTCAATGTCCACTGCCATCACCACCTCAACCATCACCAAAAAAAAAACAGACAGAAGGAGTGGAACTTGCAGAGCCAGAGCCAGCATCAGGTTGGGCTGCCTTATGCCAATCCACAGTGGACACCCATGAACAGACACGCTGCCAAGACCTCAGCCTGGCACGCAGGTTTTGCTGTGTGACCGGAACACCTTCTGTACATGCAGGATGTCTTCACCCAACTGCCCTAGTAGCAGAGCTGAAAATATCAAAAGAGGTTCATGCCCTAAGTGAGGCTGTATCCCCCCAATTTGATGACCTAAAGAAAACAGAAGTCAGAAATTATCCACAGAGGGGAAACATGGAGTAAGGAGATGCTAAGATGGGCTTGGAAGTGGCACAAAAACCTATCTCATGGTTTCCATCCCCTAATTCCACTCCTCAAATTTCAATTAGGGCTCATAACAGCAGGGGAGCATGTGGTTACATTTGTCTCTGAACATCCAGAAGAGGAGGAGGAAGGAGTCTCCCACAGGCAGATGTTTAGCTGCAAGCAGGACACAACAGAGCCATTTCACAAAGTCTGGATCCCAACAAGCAGGTTGTAGGATCCTAGGGATCTCACAACCCACAGCCAGAACAAGCTGTATCCAACCAGAGCTTGTCTCCCTTCAAGCAAAAATGGGTGAAAATGTCAGCCAATTAAGCTTTTTCCACCTACATCACATCAGCTCCAAAAGCCAAACATGATCCCAGCAGAGCTCTCCGGGAAGTCTCGCTTCAGCAGAACAGAACCCTTAATGTTAAAACATTGCAAAAAACAGAACTGCTGCGTGGGTGCCCCAAGCCCACCCTGTGAATATTAACAGTTTGCGCATATTGAATATAATTGTCTCTCCAGTATTAAAAAGCTCTCCCTCTCGATTAGTGGAAAATGACTCCCACAGTTCAATTTAAGGTTTAAATTTGGAAGGGAGAGATTTTCTTTTTTTTCTTTTTCTTTTTTTTTTTTTTTTTTATATTTCTTTTATGTACTTGTAAAGAACCCATGGATCAGGCGTTACAACAAAATACATACAGCTCCATTCTAGGATGCTTTTTCCCAGGAGCAGTGGTCAGCACATCACAAAAATTACAGCTACTGACAACTTCTAATCAATTTAGAATTGAATCATGTAACAGTGGCTGGATCCAAGAATCAAACACAAGGGCACAATCCCATTGTGGTCTTGCACTTACTCTACACTCAGTGTCTTCAGCTTTCAGGGAACCTCTATAGGAACTAGACTAGTCAAAAGATACCTGCAAATGACCATCAGCACCTTCCAGCACTACTAGCACCAGGGTTGGTGAGACTGAAAAAACATGTTAATATCCCAGCTACGACTTTCCAAAACCTGAAAAAAATACCCACTGACAAATACAAACACTAATTCTTTTGAGGATGGGCAATGGTGAGCTGGGCAGAAACCTCACTCCTGTCTGTGAGGCTCAATTAGGTGACTTTAAACAAGGGAGCTACATCCTCACTGTTAAATAACAGAGGGGCAATGATGGGTCACTGGCCTAGGGGCCAAGAGGAAAAACTGTGTCCAACACCGTATTAACACGTGGCCCTGGGTCACCTTTGTGTGGTTCCCTTATGGCCCTAAGACATAACTATTATTTTGAGGGATTGGGATGGGAGGAGGCAGTTCAAAAGGCTGAAAAAAACATGACAGTTTTGCGTCAGTCCACTAAATTGTTTTTATAGCATTAAATGTTTTACAACATGAGGACACATATGGCAGGCTCTGGGTCAATGCTCAAGGCAATCATCAAGAGTGTGAAGCCCATTGAGAAGGCGTTGAAAGACTGGGAAAGGCAGAGGAAAACAAAATTCCCCAAACTGTGCCCAAGTACTGTCTGGCACAAACCAATGCAGTGCCAAGGAGCACGTTAACATTAAAGCAGCAAGGTCATCAGCTCTACATCTGAGCTTCCACCATCTCAAGTAGGGTAACAATCATGCCCTACTTCACACGAGGAGTGTAAAGATGAGCAAAGTGCTGAGACATTGTCAGACTGGGGACCTGGTACACAGGCACGTTGGCAGCTTCCCTCCTCTCACCCCATCCAAAGCCACCTAATCAGGTTCACCAATGAACTAGTCCTTTTATTTTGTGTGCAAATTTGGTCTTCCTTTTTGCTCTATTAAACATATAATGATAGTCATTTCCCTAAGCTTGCTAAAGGTAGGCTTGGGCTAACATGACTTCATTGCTGACACGTATCTTATCCTGTATGCTGCTAGGATTAAAGACTTGGAAGGAATTTTAACCTTTCCAAAGCTTTAATTCTGTTGAATTTATATGTGCTAATAAACACTGCTGAGACTCCTTATAGCCACTGTCTCCAAGCTCAGGAGATACATCTAGTGAAACCAGCCCCACAAAGTGATGTCCTAAGGTATGGCTGCGACCTCGCAAAATGCTACATAAATTTGTGACTTTCACTGAGTGCCTCAGAGGAATCTTCCTAATGCCAAGAGAAACACCAAGACGAAAAACAAATGCTTTGCTGTTCACCAGCAACACTGTTCTCTTTTTCTTAAATACACTTGAAAGAGGGCTGGAGGCAGCAGTTACACCTAGCAATCTCCATGAAAGCTGTTACATTCAAGGCTGCCAAACAACATCCTTTTTTTTTTGCTTGTTGTTGTTGTTGTTCTCTTGCTTTTTATCCTGCTCTGCCTTGATGGAGCACCAAAGGTTTTTTGCACTCGCACCATAAACATACCCCTGAAAATAAAAGGCTGATTTTGAAGTACAAAGCTGCTGTTGTGGGACACTGCAGCATCTGCTTTAGCATGTCATTTTTGTATTTAGAAGGGTCTATCTCCACAGATCAAGCACAACCAGTAAGTCACTCAGCAACCTCTTGCCATCAGCTCTCACAAGTCAGTGCCAGCAGGAAAGAGGGGGCACATGCTCCTCCTGCCCTCCAACAGCCCTCTGCACCTCCGCAGCCCCGCACGTCCTCTGCGGCACACTGCAACCTGCCTGACTCACGCTGCCCAGCCTCGTATCTCCAGCACTGGTGTCCTGCCAACAGCTCAGTCCAGCAGCAGGACACGAGCCTGCAGGACTCTGACCTTGATAGAACATGCTGCTTTTAATTTTTCTGGGTCACACGGCGCAGTGTGTGTACACTGCACGGCGTATGCAGGAGAAACCATGCAACCAAACCGGGGAGCTGCTGAAGCATGCAATCTGGTGCACAGCTCTGACCTGCACCGCCACACTGTTTGTCTGTGTCCCCCTGCCATGTTTCTGAGCTGGTGCCCACAGCTAGAAAGTAATTCATGTAAAAAACACCACAGCTAGCGCCTTGCATTAGGCGGCTGGACCATGGCTCTGAGAAGGTCCAGCAAGCCAAGCAAATGCATTTAAACTGCGTGCAATATGCCCGCTATGCATATGTCACACGCAGCTTGTACAGGTGGGCAGGATTTGTAGCTCCTTTTTCCACCTCTCTGAGCAGTCTGCCTCTTCGCTGTAAGCAGAATTGCTGTTTGCAGCGCCAGGCGGTGCTGTGTAACTTAGTCAGGCAGAACACGGCCAAGAAAAGCAGAGCAAAACATAATAAAGATCCAACAGCAGTCATCAAAGCAAAGGTCACAGGACTGGTGTTCGGAGTGTGGGAGGGGCACCAGATAGAAAAGCTCATCTTGGCTCAGTGCTGTCTGTTAAAAGGATGAAGGGTATGATGTCCTCCCTGGATAAAAGAAGCAGCGTCTTCTCTGTACATCTATATCCCCCATCATTTTACAGTTTACAGCAGGTTAGCACCACAGCTTGCTGGGCTGGCAGTATCCTGTGAGGGACAGCACTATTTCTGGGTGATGTTTTGCACAGATACGAACATCAGCTAATTAGCAGAGTGAAATTTCAGCCTAGCAAGTGTTTATGATAGAGGGGAGGGGAAACACTCATGTGCTGCTGCTTTGCTTCCAGCCACAAGAGCCAAGCGCTTGCACATGTGCAGGCAGCAGAGGGCAACAGAGCAGGGAGGGCAGAGAGGGGAGACACAACCAACATGTGTCAAGCTCCCAAGTGGAGTGATCAACTTTGGCAGCTACCCTGGGAAAAAAGGCACCATCAGCACTGCAAAACATGCAGGAAAATCTTTAGCTGGCAAATGCAGATTTATCTTTTCCAATAGACAGTGAGGAGTGGAAGAGGCCCAGAGCTGCAGATAAGGAAGGGAGCAGTGATGGGATCAAGCCAGCTGTGGACTCTGGTTAGTTCAGCTCTTTCCTGGATACAGCCCTCTTCTTGGAAAGGGGGTGTTGAAGGAAAACAGAGCCTGTAAGAACCTGGAATATCTTTATCTACAGACACAGCTTAGCAAATGCCACACACTTCATTTTACATAGAAGAAAACTGCCTTACCTGAGTAGTTTTTGCCCTTCTGCCTTGCATGCTGTTACTATGGCTAATTTGAGGGTTGGTGGCCCCTTCAGAAAGGCAGTGGGATTTCCTACAGGGCAGCGTATTGTAATTACTGTAAGAAGGCGCATCCTCAGCAGTAACTGATGCCATCTTATGGCTCCCAATATCTGGGATGTCAGACACTAAATTCCGGCAGTACCCTCCAAAGGGGTTCCGCGGACCTCCATTGACAGTAGCGCTCGGGGTTTTGGGGGAATACAAGTCACTCATAGAGTTGGCACGCTGGCAGGTAACCAGTGTCTGGGGGCTGCCATCAGCCTCCTGCGCCCGGGTTGCCTCGGCATCCTTCTCCTCAGCCAAGCCCAGGATTTCCTCATTGCTCGTTAAATGCTCCTGGCTGAGGTCAGAAAGCGAAAACTCCAAGCTGTCCTCACGCCAGATGTCGGCCGATTTGGAGCGCTTCTTCTTGAAGCTGGCTGTCTCCATGAAGTTTGTCCCGTTGGACGCGTATCGATGTGACCTCCCGTCACCCTCTGCCAGGAAGGGTGGCTCATCTCCGTAGAGCCTGCTCTCCTCCGAGTCAGGCATGCTCTGGACAGAGGCAGCGGTGAGCACAGTGCTGCTGTCCACACTGGGGGTTACAGAGGAGTCGGTGTGGTAGGAAACAGGCCGCAGGCCCATGTCCACACGGTCCACCCAGATGGGGCTACCGAAGTCCTCTAGGTTAGCTTCCTGGGAGAAGGGCTCCAGGCCGTTCTCCGCCAGGGACTGGGGGATGCTGGGGGTGCTGCTGGAGCGGGTGCTCACTTCTGAGTTACGGTGGATAATTTTTCCAGAAGAAGCATGTCGTGTCCGGCGAGAGGCTTTATTGGAGAGGCGCAGGGAGCGGGAAGTGTGCTTGCGGCCCAGGCTGGTGTGCTTGTCTCCGTAGAAGGCATGCTCCACGCTCTGGCTCTCCGCGTTTCCCATGGTGTCACAGTCTGCAAGGGGAGAGAGGAGGGACGGTTAAAAGCGGCAAGCAAACACGCAGGTGAAAAGATGCACAAATGCCCTAGTACACCCAAAACACCTTGTTTTGTTAATGAACCTGTTCTGACACCTAAACCACAGCTTCCAACTGGTCTCGCAGCACACGCTTTAACAACGGCAACTGATCCCATAGATTTAATTAGGGAAGCCAGCAACCATACCAGGAAACTTATAAATACAACTCAGTTAAACCAGTATGCAGGAAAAACCTGGACGATAACTATGCTGGTGTAAATGAAGAGTATAGACGAGGAAAGGATTGAAGTTCGGTGTCAACTGGCGCCAGTTTACCACCAAAGTGCACTGGCAATCTCAGCTCTGCGCACATTCATTTGATTCTTAGCACTGGCTTCAAAATTCCAGCAAACCCTACAAACTCAAAAATCAACAGCTATTGTTTATCTGCATGCAAGAAGATACCAGAAAGTTGATGGATATACACCTTCATCTGAAATCTCACTTTTTTTTTGTTAGGAACTGTGAATTGAAGCACCAAATAGCAAAGTACAAATTCAACTGTTCGGGAGCAAACTAATGACAGGTTTGATTTCTGGAACAAAAAAAAACAGGGCAACATTAAGCAGGTACAGAGAGCCCCACGCAAGAAAGCCATATTATGAAAAATAAATTAGCATGAGTGACTCAGACTACACAAAAATAACCTTTCCTTCCTACTCACTCTGAAAACAGATAGCTAGATCTAAGCACTTTCATCTAGCAAAGGGAAAACTAAGCTGGAACACACGGACTGGGTTTCTGCCCCCATCTCTGTACCTTGGCTCCTGCATTATTCAGTTGCACACATCCTGCCATGAAACAGGTTTCCCATCCAGAAGATGGGAGTGATGATCTGGATTCAACCTTGGAAAACACTTTGAGGTCTGTGATCTCACTCTACAAATGTCAGAAATATTTTATCAGTAGTATTGGCTCTGTCTGGCCAAAGAGCAAAAAGAAGAATAAGAAAAGCAAATGTTAAAGTACATGGCCATTCAAAATTAAATAGGAGATCCTGAATTACACTCAAGACAATTCTATCTAGATAAATAGTCCGTAAATCTTGAACAGAAATTCCCAGACAAAACTTCCTCATATTTCTATTAGTCTTGGTTGAAAAATAAGTTGCCTTCACAGTAAAATAATCTGGAGGTTTTAACTTCTTGGGGCAATTTCCTCTCCTTTAACGGGATGCACTGATGGGTATTGAGCCAGATGCTGGCAGAATGAATGTGATTGTGCATTTTTCCTTGCTAACTAAATACACACTGTTGGTGCTGCAAGGAACTGAATTAGCCCTACATAAATTACATAGAAAGCGAGGTATTGATTATCTAAACACAGACACAGCAATTCTGCTGTAGGCCACCCTGGGTGGGTATGCTAGAACTCAACTTAGGCAGTGATACTTCGGACCACTTCTACCCAGCTAAGTAGGTTGCATCTGAGGCTAAAAATCTGCTCAGTGCTGGAGCAACAGGCACCTCCATGTATCTAAAATAATCACATGTGAAGTAAACTATACCAGGAAATACCCTACGTCTACTGAAATTAATGGCTGAACTCCCATTGACTGTCATGAGACTTGGTTATCATGCATCGTTTAGAAAAATAAATGCACTGAAGAGAGGGCAGGTTTTAATCTAAAAAACCTGACAGCATTATGAATCCCTACACAGGGTTTATTATTCCTTAAAAGCTACAGCCCTTTGATACAGACCAGACTGAAAAACAAATGTCAGCTAGCTTTTGCTTCTAAAACATTTTCAAGCACAAAAACTGCATTTTGTCTTCCACACTAATGTCTAAAACCAGACCTCAACACCCTCCCCCATCTTGCAAAAGAAACCCTCTTGGGGTAATGCTTTTAGCTGCTTTGATTCTGAGATTCTTGCTAACCACACTTTCATTTGACAGGATTTCCACTGATTGCAAAGCCCATCAGAGCGTGCAACCATCTATCCCCAGTCTCCAGCTTGCAGCCATCGTTCCAGTGCCTATCTAAGGAGAAAGAGCAGTTTTTAAAAGTCCTCTTGAAACCCTGAATGATTGAAGAGTGGCTCTTTACCTTCAGAAACTGAGCTGCTGAAGGGCAGAAGCATCCAGTGCACATCACACAGTCAGGCACGCTTGCTGATGAAAACACGAGGCAGCGTGGCTAAGGACAGCAGACCCGTGCCACCACCTGAACACAGTCTCCATGCAAACCAGGCAAAATTTCACCCAGCCAAAAAGTAACAGAACCACAAATGACTTGGCGAGTAAAGGAGCAGCAGCTCAGGCTGCATCCTGTGTGGAAATAAACACTCTCATGGAAGGAGGAAAGTCTTTTCTCTGCAGACGGCGGCAGGAATGTTTACTGAGTGATTTCACACAATGAGAAGTATCTGCTAGATACTGGCAAGAAGTGTCAGACTTCAAAGAGCTGTCCCTTTTTAATTCTGTGGATTGGCACTTTGGGTGAGGACACGTTTGCAAATCACACAGACGGCTATCTAACCCACAGACTAGCCCATACCTCACTCCTGCACCCCAGAAGAGGCCTTACCCTAATTCCACTGATTTCCTCAGCATTTCATTGCAGGTTTGCACAATTGCTGTGTGGTGGGTGCAAGAGGGCTGCAGGCAGACATGGTGCAGCTGATCCATCTGCAGCAACGCAAGACAGTGCCACCCCCATGGCTTGTCACCATCGCCCAGCTGAGACCAGCTCCCCCGGAAGATGCAGGACACAGTAGGTTGAGTCCACCCTGGATGGAGAAAGTCAACCCTGCTGGGTCAAGCTGAGGGTGACTGTTTGTGACGTGCCCAACCAATGGCTGCCCTTGGAAGGGTCCCCCATCCTACCTTCTCACCTCCATTCTTGCCAACCCTCAGCCAGCATTCCTGGCTGAGCATTTCCACCAGTTAACCTCAACCAATTCAGGTGCTCATGCAGCTAAGCCTACTAAACCAGCAGAAAATAAATACATGGGGGAGGGATTTCTGTTAGTTTATTTTTGCTGAGAGTGAGTTGAACTGGCACATGCCAGAGGCAGCACAAGGGTACCTATCTGGGGACATAGCAGGGTGTGGACAGGGCAGCACAGCTGGAAGGTGATGCAGGAGCCAGGGAAAAGAGAACACCAAGTGGCACCCCACTCATTTTTTTTCAGCACTGAGCTGGTAGGTCAGCTGAGGCTGATGTGGAAAAGCAGCCCTGAAACATGTGAATTCACACTGAAACAGATGCCGGAGTCCTCAGCTAGCAGGAGCAGGCGCTGGGCAGGGGAGGGGAGCCCCAACCTCCCCCTTCCTGGGGTAGTGCAGACACCCTGGGGCAGAAATGTCTTAAACTGCTCCAGCTCCGACTGCCAGATGCTGCCTGTCTATGGCTTAACTGAATTTATCACACTCAATGAAAAAAATCTGTATCAAATTAAGAAAATGAGTAATGTTAATGGGAGTTGCACGCAAATGCTAGTAGGACAAAGGCTCCCCTTGTTAGCTCACCTGCCAAATCTGAAGGTGGCCATTAAAGACCCATCAAGGTACCACCAGGATACAACATCAATCAAGTGTGACACGTCTTGATGCTTTAAGCAGGTCTGTCACGCTCAACCATTGATTGCGACGTGTCAAAAATGTGTTCTGAATTACCCTCCAAAGCAAGCAGAGATCAGCGCACACAGACCACGCACTGCAACCAGAACTGGTTGGAAATTTTTCAGCAGAAAATGTCGATTCATCAAAACCCAAACTTATCATGGGAATAGACTGCTTCTGATGAAAGGCTCCTCCGCTCCAAGGGGGAGACATGTGAATGCTGAAGCAGGGAGACAGGCACGTCTGCTGGAAGAGGCACCCGTTCAGTGACTCAGTTGCTTGCCAAAGACACAGAAGATTTGTATCTGCAGCCCAAGTCAGGCAGATGAGGAGTGGCAACTTGTTCCTCCACATCCTCAAGAGGCGGCCTGACCATCGAGCTATCGGGCTGACCACTGAGCTATAGGCTGCTCTGGGAAAGGGCTCTCTGTCCTAAAAGACCTGCTCTTTCCCGGTTCAGAGAAGGGAAAACATCAGAACTGTGGAAGTCTTCAAGCGGACAGGAAAGTCACCTTTGAGCCAGCTTGCACATCAAGAGACATTACAGGGTTTGAGCTGATTGGAGTTTTTTTTTAAACCGAAACTTAAGATTGATCTCAACATTAGGGTATCAGCAGGAAAACTTTGGAAATAACATGGTTCCCCCACATCAGCTACCCTAGACAAGCAGGCTGACCTCCCTTTGAACTGCTGAGTTTTTACTGGATGAGTCTTACATGAAATGGTTACATATAAAGACAAGCACATTCTAGATGACCACTGATGACAGCCCCCTCAAAGAATGTAATTTTCTTTGAAAACAGTCATTTTCCTTTATCTTCCCTTACCCTGAATATTAAATAGTTCTTAAAATAACTACAAAACCAACGTACCCATTTCAATAAAACCTAAGTTACTGACTCTCCAACTTGCAAAAAGTTGGGCCATTAGAATCCAGAAGAAAATCTGAAATATATTAACTTTCCAACCAAATCCGGAGCACCTCACAAGACAACAGATTGCAAATTTAAAATTAGATTCTAGTGGGAGGCCCTGGTGACAAATCTGTATTTTTCTCCTGGAGCAGAGCTTGAAGACTGCGAGAACCAGAACAATGATTAGATCCACAGCAAGCAGCGAGCCTACAGAAATAAACTTTTGCTAAAATCTGCCAGCCAACAACAAAGATTTTTACTGAACTCACAAGAACCACATAGAAAAATGTACAACACTAATAACCAAGTGCAAACATACACATTCTATTGTAATTAAAATGTGCTTTCTCAAAAGGGCAAGAGAGAGGCTGAAATTCCACAGTAAGCCTTCGAGTTTCTCAGAAACTCCAGCAGCATATTTAATTGTTTTCAAATCAGAACCTTTTAACCAGCCACTGCTTTTTTGTAAGCCTTTCTCGCTTATGTTAAAGCATGGGACAGACTCCAAAAAGGTCCTGCAGGCAGTTCAAACAAGAGGAGGAGAGAGGGAGGAAAGGATGTCATCAGTAGCTGCTTGATAGCCATTCAAATGCCATTGTATTGCTAAACGGGTGTAACCATAAACTGCTTGCAGCTGATCCCCTCCCTCGAACCACTATACAACACAGCAAACTCCTCAAGAAAAATATATGGACACACATGTACCTTCCGAGGCAGTACCGGTATCCAGCGCAACCTTCCCCAAGAGAGCTGTGGCATTTAGAGGTGCCGAATTGTAAATGATACCAAAATGAACAGTTACTGGGACTGCAGAAGCTGTCAGCACCTGCCACTCAGCGATTCCATTACTCTCACGTCAGAGTCTATGCCTATATGCCAAAAACCTGGGGAGAAAGAGGGGAGAAAAAAAAAATCAGACAAAGGGTTAGCAGGAACAGCTATACAGGAGGACATCTTCTGCCAGGTCCTGTTATCATCACTTACCTAAGAAACACTGTGCAATACAGCATGTGAATGCTGTGCTTAAATTTGAGTGATGAAATCTGATGATGGCAGAATAAATGAAAAGCCCAGTCTAGCACCACCAACCCAAACTACAGAATGTGGAGAGCTCCTCTTCCCACCACTTTGTACAATAAAAATCCCCACAGACATTAACATGCCCCTGCTGAGGATGGTCTGTCTCAGGCAGGGCTAGAAAATCTCAGGTCCAAAAACATGCCTGCATCCAAAGATGCCCACCAAGAAAGACGCCTTCCAATAAGCCAGGGTTTAACTTCTGGCAGCAAGGGGGGACCCAACTGCCGAGACAACAGGCCCAGAACTAGAAGACCTCAGAGGAGATTTCTCTGTGCAGACTGTCTCATTTACAAAAAGGGTGGTTATCAAGCAGGGATTTCATTAACATTTTTCAAGGGCGAATCAGACATGTAGGGCAGAGCATTTACATGCGGTTTTGTGCACAGTGAAAGGATCGTTGGGTTAATTGCATTCACTAAGGCGAAGAAACAAGAGACCAGTCTGCACTTATTTAGACCTAAGACAAGTCATAAGAATAGTCTTCAGGTTACACACATGCAGGCACTCCTGTGGGTACCAACTCCCAGCCCTTCCTTGGCCTGATACCCCTGGCAAGCTCCCTTGCAAGTACACCAGCTCAAGGTCCAGTCCTGTGAGACACCAAGAACCACAACCTCACTGGAGGGCTGGGTATGCTGCCCATGTCAGCTCTCAAGTCACCCAAACTCCCCCTTCTCCCAGCCAAACACCAGCAGTGAAACATCAACTCAACGCCACACACAGAGTGTTGAAAGTTACAAACTTTTCCAAAAGTCTCAAAGAACGAAATCCTTGGAAGAGATTACTGATGCCCTTCATGTTATTAGAGCTGCTTGGTGGGGAAATTGTGATCCTCGCTCTTGGCTGAATTCTCAAAAGAGATGAGAGTCACCAGCTCCTTTCTAAATTAAAACCATCCTCATTTTCTTTCTCCTTCTTCTTGTTCCTCTCTCCGCTCCCCACCTCCCCCTCTTCCCCCGAGCTGTTGGTTGAGATCTGAAAAGCACTTCATGAATTGCTCAGGAGCTGGCAGAAATTAATAAAATGAAGCTCATTTATATTGAAATGGACTCATTACCATGCCAGCTGCCAATAATTTGCAAGACGGGAATCTTGCTGACAAACAAGGTCCTACAGGCAAGAGGCTTCCCACCTGCACCCACCACACGATGAGCAACCCTGTGATGTGCATTCCCCACCTCCAAAGAAAAAGGAATTGTGACCATCACTTTTCTGACCTGCCTGCTGCTGCCTCAGAAAACTTGTCCAAAAGAAGAAAGACCCAGATGCAGCTGAGCACTTTATCAAATTTTCCATCTTGAAGCAGCTTTTGAGTTTGTAACTCAGAAAAATCTGGTCCAGACTGAAGCAAACTGGTCACTTCTGGGAGAAACCAACTACAATACTGCCTGCTCTACACACTGCCTGTGCTCCTCCAACACAAATCGTTCTCTTCTTGCACTCATTTGTTAAAAACGTGGGAAGGTCCAAAGTGGATGTTTACAACTGAATACTACATTATCCAAATCCTCACTACACTCCGGTATATTTGAAGGGCTGGCAAAAGCCTTTACCATGAGCAGATGAGTACCATGCACACATAGCTCCTCTAGAAGAGAGGAATTTATCATTACCCACAGATTCTTTCCTGAAAAGCTTTGTTCCTGTTAACTTTTACGACTTGGACAGTCTTTCCAAAATGAAACCAAGTCATGCTTTTCAAGAACACCAGTTTTTCATGCTTTTGTTTGTCTGCCATCAATACACACTGAAATGGTCCCTGCCCCTATGCATCCCGGTTCACCCCAACAGCACAGGCTCTGCACAGCAGAAATTCTGGAGGTCTGCAGTGCAGAAGCTGCCTCAGGCAAGGACTTCCCTCCAGCAAGGTTTTTGCAAAAGAGATGGCCATGCTCCTCCGTCAGGAAGAAAGGCAGAAGCAAACACAAGTACAGCCCCATGGCTTGCTTCCTAGTACAAAGCCCTTCCCAGCACAGGACACATTTGCTCCCATGGGCACTTGCTCTGTCAGTGGAGCCTGACAAAGGCAGGAGCTGACTGCGCGTTCAGACCACTGGTAACTCACCAGTAACTGTTCTCAGGGTAGATGGTCAGTTGTAAACATTCATACACGGAACAGTTCATCTCATTAGAAAAGCAACATCAAATAAAGACTTCCACACTTCTATGCTTAAGACAAAATATTCAGTCTTAGAGCTGACTCCTGCAGACATGCACGCACACAAACACACACACATACGTACACCTATGATGTATGTATGCACACATGTATGCCAGTGTCTACATACATCAATGCAACTCATCTTGTTCTTTGAAGGCTTGGAAGTAGTGCAGCTGTATTTATTTCACAACCACAAACCAGCCCCTTGAAAAATCAGGCCAAGGAGTTCCCACAGGGCTCATCACACAGCAACTTAAGTCAATCCAAACTGAGGAAGCTTGCAGCAAACCACCATGAATGGATTAAATAAATGCATAGTAGGGAAGCAGAATGTATTAAAGGAGCACCTTGTTATTCATCACATCTGCTACCTGTGATTCTAGGTACAGCAAAGAGAGGTTTGACTTTCACATGCTGGGAGCAGTTTGCCATGCCAAGAGATTAGGAAGAAAACCAGCACACCTGCTTTCTTTTTGCTTGCGGACACTTGACATGAACAGTAATGGATGAAAAATATGGAAGCTGTAGTTTTCTAAGAGCATCTTTTTCAAAGCAGAACCCTGCCTTTCCAGCAAGGAGGAATTAGCGTTGCCAGTATAACCCCTTGTCCAATGTACATGAAAAGTTGTCTAGAAGGAGGACAGCTCTATTTCAATTCTACTTTTACTTTTTGATTTTATGATGCATCATTTTTGTCAGATTCCAAATGCAACTACAGATGTGAGATCAGTTGGTCATTAAGCAAATCTTCATCCATCTTTGAGAAGCCCTCGGTAATTCCACGATAAACCATCAAGATGTATATACATAGACATAAATCAGTAGTCATTTCATATAAAAACTATTTAATATTAATCAGTGAACTGCATACAGCTCTGGGCTGTATTCCCCACCCACAATCCCAGTTCCACAGCACTGTAACTCCAGTGTTCGATCCCGTCTCCTGAAACAGATAATCAGGCCCTTTGTTTGTAACTGGAGGCCACATTTTGTTAGCCTTTATTTTCTCTAGTTAATATGAACTGCTGCCAAAATCAATCTATCAAAACACCTACCCTGAGAAGAAGGTAAATGCTCTAGTATGCTCCAGGGTCCTGGTGTCCTGACAACTCTGGCTCTCCCCATCCCATAGCTGTAGGCTGCCTTCCACAAAGTGAAACACTGCAACCCACATGAGATGGACAGATGGATGGATGGACGGACGGATGGATGGATGGACGGACGGATGGACGGACGGATGGATGGAGAGAGGCTGCTGTGTGCCCAGGCCTTTGTCTGACAGGGCTGGCTGCACACATGGGTTCAGAAATGTAATTCAGAAATGCTCCCAGCTTCCCTGTTTTTGATGTAGTCAATGAAACTACATACAACACTGAGCCCTTAGACCAGCTCTAGTGGATTGCAGAAGCTGGTTGATTTTTAAACCAGTGAAAATAAATGACAAACACTCTCCTTTTGGTGTTTTCTTTCTATGACATATAAAATGTCTTTGAACCTTTTCACTTGTGGGAAAAAATCATTTTAAACCAACCACAGCTTATACTACCTGTCAAAGAAAACATCTACTCCTGAAACTGGAGGCTGATGACGACGAACACCCTGACAAGCTTGGGGGGACCATCTGCACATCTGCAAGAATTGGCCAGCAGAGCTGGAACTGCAAAACTTCTCTGCAACCATTTCACTAACATGCAACCTTTATGTCTGTCACGGCTAGAACAATGCTGGGTGATTGTTCCAGATGAAGAGGAGGGGAAAGAAAAATAAACCCACATTCCCTTTGTGGAGAACTCATAAAGGAAAGATGTGGGAAGCCTTGTTCCTCCAGCACCACACCTATGAGAATTTTTAAGAGAGGGAAGAAAAGGCAAAAAGAGAGGGAGGGAGAAAAGTCCATCAGGAAACCTAAAATCTCTGTATAGCGAACAGTCAACCAAATCACAGCCCAGGAAAACAAAACTAGAAGCATGGCACTGACAAAGCACCATGGGGGTCTTGGTAATAAATTAATGGAAGAGAAGAGAAGGCAGCCCAAGGGAAAGCCCCCTCTTCAGGGTTTCTATATTTATACAAGGGGATGTGAATAACTGACACAGTTGCGGGTTTGTTTGTTTTTTAATCATATTTACAACTACCTGAACGTGTTTTAAGTCTTTCTCCTTCCCTTCCCTTTTATTTTTAATGGTGGGAAAATCCCCCTTTCTTCCCTAGGGGAAATCTGCAAGGTTTTACACGTTTGCAGAGAAGGGCAAAGCAAGGGAAGGATTCTAATTTCAGATCATCAGACATAAGCAAATCTATGGGAAGCCACGAAGGCAACTCCCTGGAGCCTGTGGGGCAGACGAACAGCAGCTTGCGCGCTGTACACTGGGAAGCAGAGGGGGTTTATAACCCACTCCAGGGACCTGCAGCCAGGCCCAAGCTGCAAGGGAGCTGCAGGGAGGAGGGAGCCCGCTTGGCCTCTGTGGAGGACAAGAATGAGAAAGGACTTCATGTGCATTTATGAATTACTTTAAAAAAACATGGAAAGAATGCCCAAACTTCATCTGAAATAAAAATAAGGTGTGGTTTGTTTATTCACCTTTAGGTTATACAGTATCGTTATTACACTTTGCTTGAAAAGGACTTTCTGCTTGTGCCAAAGGAGTAGAGAACTGCTGATACACAATGAGGAGAGGACGTGCCAAATGCATTAAAAAACCCCTTTATTTAGTAGTAACAAAAAAATGTTCAGACCAGGAGACAGAGCACCAAACGGATCCATCAGAGCACTCACTGCACAGCCAAAGATGGGCAGCTGGAAGAGGAAGGAGGGAGAAGCAGAGTGGGACATAGCAGACGATGCACACACAGAAGAACCACCCAGCACCATGGTCCCCACAATAAAAATTAAAACCCTTGGCTTGAGTGACCAAGGAACTGCTGGGGCAGGATGTAAAGGATTAGAGTGTTGTGGAAAAAAATTAAGACCAATAATTGGGAGATGGGGAATTGGAGAGGAAGCGTTTAGTGTATATCCTCATTTAAGCACAGAGGTAAGTAATCTGATTTTCAAGCAATGCCAAAGACCTCACACAGATCATTAAGATGGTGCCTGAGATATGAAGACAAGTATCTAATTTTAGATACCCGACTTAAGCACTGGGGAGGGATTCCAGAGGTCTACAGAAAAACAGGCAGCAAATTAAACTCAGGTGGGTGCGCGATCAGAGTAGCTTTCACATTTTGGTCACACACTCTCTGACGCAGAATGAGGTATGTCACTGAGCTACAAAAGCATTATAAGCTATGCTACATAATTAGTAGAAAGGACATAAAAGTAACAACAACTTCTGCAATGAGGCCACAAGGGAAGCATAATAAAGAAAAGTATTGTAGCAAAGGATGTCCTTTTAAGTTTATAGCATGCCTTGCAGAAGTTTTGGTACCAGTATCTCTCTCAGTGAGCTCGTACTTTCAAATCAGTACCTTATAAAATTCAGTCTTCACTTAAATCGTCTGCCAGGAATGGAGTGCACAGCAGAGCTTGATTCATACCTGCAGCCTGCCTCCTGTGCACTCTGGGCAAGCTGGGGATACTCCCCATAGCTCCTTTTCCTCTCTTCCAAGCGTGAATATAGCATTCTCAACTACAGAAAGACCCAAAATGGCTATATCCCCAATTCTAAAAGGCACTGGGTGACTCCAAGGAGGAAAGTCCCATTTAGCCAGCAGAAAGCACATTAAACATCCCACACTTCGTGAAAATAAAAGAGCTTGTTGCCTGACATGTTGGAGATGCCACAGCTTGGTTACTCTGGCAAGATTGGGCAAGGTGGAGATGCTTGAGACTGCAGTTCACCCAGGCTTAAAAATAAGACTACCAATAAGACTACTGGCCTCAGTCTGCACTGAGCACTCCCACCAGGGCTGCTGGAGAGGACAGGAGAAAGAAAAAGGAGACCCAGTGAAGAGGCAGCCCTGCTTCACAAAAACCTGACACTGGGAATTAGAACTACTGTTTATTCAGAGCCTGGGAGGAGAGGCAAGTGAGCATATGACCAAATGGCTGCTGTTTTCACCTAGTGTGATGGTATCAACCGCAACAGAGCAGGTTTCTCATCCTGGCATTACCACAGTATAAGCTCTCACCATTTCTCCAGCATGCAGAAAAAAAGAAAACACTCATGCAAAACTCAGCTGGTCTGTACCAGCTTGGCACTGTCAAAGATAAATTAAGAATTCAGATTTTATCTTGCACGTTCTGACAGAACCTGATCACTCAAGCACCGTCACAGAGATGTATCCGCACCACTGCAGTTAAGTTTATCTGGGTTGACCGGTTTTAGTCACAACTCGTACATCACATCTCCTGACACAGCTCCTGCTGATAGCTCTTCCCTGCGGGAGGAACACACAACACCAACACGTTGGGTGTTGCTTCTTTAATTAAGAGGGGGCAAAACCCATGAGGGATGGTAATCCTGGGGGAAGACTCCCTTAGGGCTCAGGGTGTGAGCCTCCATCCTGGGAAGAGATGGGCAGGGAGTACAGAGCCTTGCCACAGGGCGGGAAAAGGGATCGATCAGCAAATGTTTTTAAGAGGAAAAGCCAAAACTACCAGAAGTCAGGCTAAGATAGCTTGATGGAAAGCTGAAACCCATCAGCTGTGAGCGTGGCCTCAAAGTAAAATGAATGCTTTGCCTTCATTTTCAGTAAGGGCATGGGGGGGCAAGGCATGTGAATCACCACATCTGAGGTATCTGAGGAGCAAAATTCAAAGAGTTGAAAATGCACCAGTCAGCAGGAGTTTTGAATCTGCATCCCAAAACTATGAGACAAGCAGTGCAAGCAACCACAGGGATATAGACAAGAATTTCTATACTAAAACCTGCAGATCAGGATCCTGCCTGGGACTGGAGAACAAGTGATCCCAGCAATGACATATCCATCTGTCTGGCCTCAACGGCACGCAAGGCATAAGACTGGAGAGCACATCTGAGAGACAGACCAGGGAATAATATGGGAAGAAATGGGAAATTGAATAAAATGCAACATGGATTGTGGCATGTTACTCTGATCTCTTTCTCCGACAACATAACCCATCGTCCAGAGGAGGAAAGGACAGGAGATCTCTTTCCAGGAAACTACTAGTTAAGCTGAATATGATGAAAATTGGCATAGGAATTGATATGCATAAGAAACTTTGCAAAGAGGTTGTGCTGAAAGGTGAATTATCTGGCTCAAGGGACCAGGTTTTACAATGCTTTCAATGATGACATGCAAAGAAAAAACTGTCCCAGTGATTTGTGCTGGTGACACAAAGTTAGAAAAAGTCACAATAGAAAGACAGCTTTTGTCTCATATTGATCCCAGAGGACCACAAGCTCCCAATGTGATAAAAATGACAAAAAAAGTAAATGTAATCAAAAGATGCACCAAGCAAGACCTGCCCAGCAGAAACAGGAGTGAATGCTGCCACAGAAGACACTGACCTCATCTGGAATACCATGCGCAAACCTCATCATCAGTGGCAAAGGTTAATGCAGGCCAGACTACCTTCAAGAAAAGCAAGGCAGACACAGTGAAGCATACAGCTTCACCCCGAGTGGTGAAAACAACAGGACTGTCTCATGTGGCAAAACAAGAGGCTGAAAAAGAACATGATTTATGTTCACGGGCAGAAAAGGGTAGGTTAGAAAAAATCATAAATTCAAACAGTCACATTCACAGTAATTTCATCCTGACAAAACAAGCAAGACAAGGTTAAAGTAGACTGTGCCTTCCTCCTGCTCCCTCTCCCTTTTGCAAATGTCCTCAGGTCTGGCAGTGGTCCCTGATACTTGGCTCAAGCAGAGAACTTCTTAAAAGCAGCCAGCCCCCAGCATGTGCTTGGAATCTCCCAGGACCAGAGAGACATACAGCAGGCAAGTCCCCATCATCCCAGTGTGACTGGTGATGGCCCTGGGAGCTGCAGGAGCAAGCCAGGGTGATCACTCTCTCAGGCACGTTTCAGAGGACAAAGATTGAAGGCTATACAAGTTTTGCACAATGATTTCTCTTAGACAGATTGAACCCCCAGTCAAATGGGACACAAGCATATAGCAAAGAGGCACCTTTGACACTGAGCAAACCCCACTGGATCTACTGAGTTGGCTTGTTCAGGAGACAGTTACTGCCCTGGATTTCATGAACTGACCAGGTTTGGTGGGATCCATGGACTGCAGCTGCATCAAGGGAGAGAGCTCATCCCTTCAAAAGACGTGAAACTCAAGCTGTTCCTGAGCAGTATGAAAAAAGTAACATATTAATGCTGCTGGACTAATCCTCTACATTTTGGCAGGTACAGGAGTTGGTTCAAATTCTCCTCTGGCTTGCAAACTGTGGTCAATAAAGGTAAAACGTTGTTGCTGGCACACATAAGCTACCTGTAATTAGCGCAAAGCCAGCACTGCCAGATGACCAGCTGTGGGTCTTGTACCTTTTTGCTCCTGACATCCTACAGAGCAGACTGCCAAAAAGAGCATTGGTTTTCTTCTTCATTTGAAAATGATTCAAAAGTATCACCAGAGAAGGGGCAAGGACAGGTGTTTCAAACCCTAGGAGGGAATTTTCCAGCACCAGGCTCTCTCTTTCTCTTAGTGCCCTAATATTTAAATATTAAGTGAACAACATAAGCAACTAATTACAAGACAAACTGAGGACAACTGCTCCAGGAACATCTCTATAACGTAAGTAACTCAAGAAAGCCTCCTGTGAAGGTGCCTTCCACAGGAGAGGTGTAACATAGGGATGCTAGGCTTACCAGACAGAACTTTCATCTGAATCTCCTCGCTTTTGGAGGAGTGACATCCTCTTGCGTACAGGTTAGAAAGCAGCGTGTGGGTGCATGTGCACATGAAGGGGTGAGGTGGGGAAGCCACTCTTCCTCTGTTTTATTGGTCTATGCGGAAAATTAAGTTTTCAGTTGAAAATACTGAGTGACTTTAAGTCAAATCCGTAGTTATAATGATTGCTCACAGCCTCCAATCCTGCCACACGTCTGCCTAATCCCACCTGGGAGCTCCATTGAAGCAATATCCCTTGACTGTGGTCCTCCGCAGCTTATAACCAGCTCCAGAGTTTCTCAGCTGTCCCAAACTCACAAACCACATTTCAGTGAACAAACCATTCACCAGAAAAGAAAAATGGATTGCCTTGCCTGAAGTAAAACGTTACTGGAAAGTCACCCGGCAGAGCTATTTATTAGAGAGAGCGCTACAGATGCTGCCCGACTGAAGCACAACCAGCGTGTTGGTGGAAAACGGGTTACTGTCAGTTCTGGTTCAATGCCTTTTTGATAAAAGAAGGTCACTAATAAAATCTTTTGCCTTAATATTTATAAGAAGAGTATTTTTCTTACCTGTAGCAGTTACTGTGGGGTATAGTCACAGAAACGAAACATTAAACGGTGGTAAAGTATTAAGCGGGATTTTTTTAGGAATTCTAAAGTACACATTAGAAATGCAAACTTTTCACAAAACAATAGCTGTACTTCTTCAGAAATGCTGGGTTGGTGAAATATCAGCCACACTGTCAAATCTAAATCCGCAGTAAATCTACACAGCACTTGATATTTTCAGCAGTAGTGTCATTCCATCATTTCAACGCTTCATGTTGGTATGTGGCCCAAAATAGTCCTAAGAGAAAATAACCCATTTCCTCTTTAAATTTAAAGAGTAGTAGATGATTTTAGTAGCTGAGAAAGCTACTGATATTTTCTGTGGCATCATTCCCGGCCCAAATGAAAATAAAAATTGCAGTAAATGTACACACGGTGTATTTGCAGACACACCGACCATATTCACCTATGCCTGCAATACAAGTGAATTATTCAGCCCACCTGAGCTCACAACAGTTCCTGAGTTCCCCAAATGGCATCTGTCCGACAAATGGAGCGATCTCCAAGGTGCAGGAAAGACCACACTTTCCCAATAATTTCCCAGTACCATTTTTGTCCGTATCCACACAGCCCCCACTGTGTTACTGGATAAAGGAATTTTTATTCAAATGGGTGTTAAAAATAATATCAGGGAGCCTGAATTTCAGTCCTCTTGAAAGCCATGTTTTCTCCCTCCTCCACCCTGGCTAAAGCCATCAGGAGAGCTGACTGTCCCATCCATGCCTTCCACTCCACCAGCAGCCACAGCCTCACCATGTCTCCACACTGATCCTACAGACCTAGGGCAGAAGGAGTAACTTATTTTTTGCAGTAAGTGGATATACCTCCAAGACAAAGAAGAGACTACTGCCATTTTAAAGTGGAATTGTAAAGGGAAGCCCTTTAAAGAGGGGCCAAAGAGAGAAGCAATGGATACCTTTACAGTTAAGCTAAACAAAGACTCCTTGGTTTTGCAGTGCTGCACCAGCCTTTCACCTCATTTTGGAAGACAATATTCTTTGTGCTGCTTCAGAGGTCTTTACCGTTGAAATTTTCACATTGCTAGTACAGAGTCTGCCTGACAGATACTCTGGTGACCTCTGGATGTTTTCCCATCAGAGACAGTCTTCCCATCTTAAAAGATCACCTTATCACTCAGCACTGATGGGCTGCACATCCCTTCAAGTCACCCACAAGTGAAACCAAAATATTTCAAATGCAATTCCCTCCTCCGGTTGTTTATTTGGGTTTTTTTCCCCACTCGTCGGAGCCAACATACCTACATGAAAAGAGGAGGAGGAGGAAAGAAAGCTAGTATTTTGCACTTCATCATTTACAGTTTTCAACCAACACCTACAAAATCTTTCTCCAAAACTTACCCCCTGTACATTAAAGGAGGAAAGACAGCTCTGTACAGTGCAGGAAGATAAGCACAGACTCAAAATTGAGGCCAGACCTACGTTATAAATACTTGCCAGCACAGCTATGTCAGTCACAAATGTGATGGAGCATGACCTCCAATTATGCCTGCAGAGGCCACTGCAATACAGTTATAGGAGCAAAACTGTGACATGACTTACAGTAACACTTCTTTTTTCCCCAAAGAAAAACAAGCTTAGAATAAGCTCTTCCAGCAAAAGCACCGTTTTGCTGGTGTAAGCGCCAGCCACATCAAGAGGGCTTTGTACCACTGCAAGGAGGCCTGGCTGGTGCACCACACCAGTGATGAGCTGTTAACACATATCTGGCCTTGCTGCACCCTGCTCCTGTGCCTGCTGTCAGCAATGCGATGCCTTTCTTCATTCTTCCACCAGCCCTGCTGCTCTCAGCTTGCTGGGAAAGGAAAGTCATTCTTTTCTGCATTGGTCCCTCTTGTGTAAAACCTGGGCTGCTCCAAGCAGCCTCCAGTCAATGCAACACACAGCAACACAAATGCTCTCCTTTTTGCCATACTGCAGCTGATTCCTTCTCATCTGTGAGCTTCTGGCTGCACCAAAGGTGGGCTGAAACCTCAGGTCTGTCAGGGGAAGAAAAAATGTCTCCCTCCACAGTGCTGACACCATCCTTTTCTTCGAGAGGAAGCTGTCAAGCTTACGCATATCAGTCTCACTCGGAACAAGCCACCGCATGAGCGAGCCAGCAAGCCTCCCTCCCACCTGCAGAAATAACAGCTCTTTTAAACACCTTGCCCAAAAGCCTTAGTGACATCAGTGAAAAATTAATTCAATGGCCTAAGGGAACTGGGGGTGTTTAGCCTGGAGAAGAGAAAGCTCAGAGGGGACCTTACTGCTCTCTACAACTACCTGAAAGGAGGATGGAGCGACCAGGCAGCTGGTGTCTTCTCTCAAGTAACAAGCGACAGGACAAAAGGAAACAGCCTCAACCTGAGTCAGGAGAAGTTTAGATTGGATATTACAAAAAATTTCTTCACAGAGAGGGTGCTCAGGCATTGGAACAGGCTGCCCAGGGAAGTGGTAGAACCACCATCCCTGGAAGCATTCAAAAACCATGTAGACAAGGCCCTTGGTGACATGGTTTAGTGGTGGACTTGGCAGTCCTGGGGTAACGGTTGGACTTGGTGATCTTAAAGGTCTTTTCCAACCTAGTTGTTTCTATAATTTTATTTTTAGCACACTTTTCATTGGCCCACAGTCCCCTCACCAGCCAGGCTGCACCTGGGCCTCTAAAGCCAGCTGCCCTTGCCCCGCTCTCAGGGGGTACCCCACCTGAGAGGGAAGGTCCCAGCTGAGGGGAAGGTTCCTTTGCCACCTCCTCCCTTTCTCCCTGCTCTGGCCCAGCAGACTCAACAGCTCCAGTGAGGAGGATGAGAAGGAAGCAAAGGCAGTGGCAGGCAGTGATGAGGCTCTCCCCAGCTGCCAGCTCCCAGGTAGCAGTCCCAGGGAAGCACATCTCAGTTGCCCATTTGAAAAAGAAGAGTGTCCTTCAAAGGAAGCTCACAGTAAGCTTTTTGAAAACACCCTTGTTAACATCCTATATATAACTTTTGGAAATACCTGAAATTCTCACAGCAGCTCCATTCAGGAAGGGTAAACAAAAAGCAACCAAACACTCTTGTTCTCCCGCAAAAAGCATTCACTGCTTTAAACTTCTGAGAGCCAAACAAAGACAGCACGAGCTTAAGAAAAACCATCCCTCCTTTCAGCCCATCTCACAGGCTGTAGCATCCCCTATACTGTCCTTCTGGTGACATCTGGGAGACTGCAGTTAGCAATACCTACCAGTGTTTCTGTAACTTTATACAGTGTAGCAAAGAGTGAGCCCATTAACTGTGACATTTTTGTGGGATTTCTGTCAGTTCATTTACTCCGGAGGCTTATATTTATAAAAGATACAGAAACCCGACGGGCTTCCTTTGTTTGCAGTGTTTCAGACAGACTCACTAACTTTCAGGGTTCATTTCAGGTTTAATTATTAGATTAATAATTATCTATATGGGTAGTAAATCCATTCTAAAGATAATAACATTTGAAGAGTAATTTAATGTTAAAAACAAGAGTGGCACTCCTCCAAACATCACCCAGAATCCCACTGCACCAATTAATATGCAGGATATTGTTTAGCCTGACCACTTACCAGCATAGCAGGTCGCGAGGGAGAAGTAACTTAAACCAGCCGTGTCTGCGACAGTTTTGAAATGAAATAAGTAAACTAGTACAGCCACAGCTGGAAATGTGGTTTGAGGCCTGTTTCCACCACCCCCATTCGCCATGAGTTCTTCTTTACCCTGAAAAGTCTAAGTGATTTCACGGGATGGCAAACAAAGCACAGACCTCATTCCCTGGGATGGGGTGATGAGGCAGGGAAAGCGCCCTGTGCACTGCTGGCCTAGCAATTTAGGGGTCAACAGCAAGCACCATGGTGAGAATGGGGTGCAGACCCCCAAGATGGGGACAGGGATGGGCACCAGCACTGCTCATGGGTATCAGCACTGCATGTGTGCCACAGGCAGAGGAAAAGAGGCAAACACCCCTCGACCACCTCACCCCTCTCCACCTCAAAACAGAGGCCATGCAGCAGCTGCTGCAGGAGAGGGCTGCAAAATGAAGCCAGACACAAGGTTTGGCGTGTCTTATCTACGCCCAGCTGTGGGAAAGGAGGGAGACACTCAATTATCGCTTCTCACACAGGTTTTAACACGCCTGAACATAGCCTCTGCCTCTTTAAAAAAAAAAAAGCCATGGAAAGGAATGTATAATCACTTTTGCAGGGTACCTTTCCACTCCAGCCTGCAGCGTCTGCCCCGCCATGTACTTTTCCCAGTGCAATGTGACTTGCAAAACATTTTAGACAATGGGCACCTAGAACTTTTCAAGGGAAAAAACTTCCCCCAGCCTCACCAGTAAATTAGGTGGAGGCCTTTGCTGATGGCTCCCATACCAATGAGGAAAGATGCCCCAGTGAAGGCTAAACACAGAAGTGAAATTAAGAAATGTAAGTGCTAGTTTACACAGGAGATGCAGTAAGCTCTGGCCAAATGCACATCCAAGTGCATCCCAGGCTGCTGGGTTCAGGCCTTCGGTCAAACAACTCTTGCAGGGCCTGGTGGAAGCACACACATAACATGCTGTGACCATTTTTTAGCATCTCCTGAAACACAAAAAAGCTCTACATTAGGACCAGTCCAACCAATACTGTAACATGGAGGTGCGTACACTGGCAGGGAAAAATCTTTGCAAGAATAGTTCAGCTGTGGGCAGGCAGAAAGCCATGCCTACCCTCTGCCGAGTAATGCAAGTGCATCTCTCAGAGCCATTCATAAAAGCTGGTGCTCAACTTGAGGCACAAAGCATTGAGAAAAACCCAGCCCATGAGGCAGCTAACATGATCTGGAACATCAGAACGGGAAGGGAAGGGAAAGGGATTGCTCTTAATCTTCCTAATGAGCAAAAAGGCTGGGAAAACTCTAGGAAGGTTTTGTGCAGGGATTTATAGGTGCTCACAGGAGCTCATTGAGGTTAATAACCTGCTCTTCTTACAATGCCGCACGTAAATCCGCAATTTTAGGGCACAGGGCCAACTTTGTAAGTTTATGCTCAATAGTTCCATTTTAATCTTCCTCCTTAAAGACTGACTTCCAACCACGTTTTGAAAAGGAAACGAGTCCTATACTTGTCTTAACAAGTGAGCAACACCTGCTCCGGCGCTTTTGGTCTTACTGTATTGTTTTGTTGTTTAAAGCCCAAGCCAACAGGCTTAGGGAAAAAAAAAAGCCCATGACCAGTTTCAGGAATAAGAGGAGAGAAAAAGACTTTATTCATTCATGCCTTTGTTTTCCGGAAACTTACCCTGACATTTCTCTGTCAATACATCATGAAAAATGCAGAAAACGCAAACATAGGTGGGATAGTGCTTCAAAGGGAAAAGGTACAGCCCTGCTTTGGCTCCCAGTTTCTTCTGACTAAGCCTATATTCTGGGATATTTCTGCATCAAGAGACCTTTTTACTGGAACTTTTAACAAGCAGGGTAAACAGAACAGCATCCTGCTTGCCAAGAGTAATTTGTTTATACAAGATTTCCAGAATCCATCTTCTTTTCCCCAGAAAACTGATGTCCACTCACAGGGAAGATATTTAAATGCTATAATATAAGACCTGAGCAAAGCTCAGCACTGCTGTAATGCAAACTGGCTCCCACACAGACTCAAGGGATGTTTTTAAATGAACACTCATGTGACTGAATTTAAGTATTGTCCCACACCAATGCACTAAGGTCATTATTTCAGGTATCACCCTGACAAGCAACTTTATTAGAAGAAACAAGATTAAAAAATTACGCAGAATTAACCCATAATTCAAGTGAACAGCTGGAAGTGTGGATCAATGTAAAACAAGGATTGCTTGCACGCCTATCAGCAACAAAGCCATCCCCAAGCTAGCATTTTTTCCAGGGAACTTTCAGATGAAGATTAATGGAGATGTGAGGACAGCTCTCAGTTTAACCTGTCAGTCAGTGACTTTGGACTAAATTGAATTATGAATTCTTGATCCCATAAGAACGCTATTTAGACATTTTCTTTCAGTGTACATTGCTTAAGACGCTATCCATCAAAATGAAACAGAAAAGCATTTTTTGACTGCCATGGGTGATTTTGCCCAATTCATTCATTAAGGAAGTTTAAGGAAAATATTAAGAAGAATGCCACATGATGTGAACAACTAAGTAAGATGTCCCACTGTACACATTTTCTAACTTAGCCTGTATTTAAGGAGAGCATTAAATAACAAAACAACAGTGAACACAGTTCTTATTACTAACATAAAATTAGTTAATAATTTTATGCTAATAAACATAAGATTTGTTGTTAATTTAGTTGATTCCATTGCTGTGCCAAGTGTAACAGGTTGATAAATTCCTACAGAAAGGATGTAATTCACCAGGATTATTCTTGCACTACCTGGAGGGATGCAAGTGACAACTGGAAACACTAAAGCCAGCCTAGCCCGTGGCACAGGAGTGGTATCTCAAGCCCACCTGTTCAAAAGCCTTGGCAGCCTGTCCGGCTGTGGTCTCTGCAGCAGCCCATGGGAAACCAAGAGATGGGGAGAGCATGGCCACAGCTGCAATAGAACACAGCACACTGCCCACTGACTACTTCTAAAGGATTCACATCTCTGCTGAAAAGGTTTTTGGGGACGTACTGACCAAAAGATGTTGAAAGCCACTGCACAGAAGTATACGCTATGCACATTGGAATGGGTTTGAATTTGCATATACAAAAGAATAAATCAGGATAAATCACATTCAATTATCATGACAGCTAACTATAAATTTTAATTTAGCTGACGTGATACCAAACATGACATCCTGGACTAGATTGACCACGAAGTTGTGACTGATGTCACACAAACTAACTTGATGCTTCAGCATCAGGCTTAAAACATGAATATGTATAGACCGACTTTAAGTAATATCTCAAAATTCTACCAACATTTTCCTAATCCATTTAGATGAAGAAACATCGATGCAATAGCTATCCAGCTTTTCCAAGGAGATTACAGTGCCTTTCACGAAAGAAGCCAGGAAGCAATTCTACATTCCAAGTTGGTAAACAGAATTAGTTTTAGAATGAGAAGAGTAATAATTTAATTTTTCATAAGGGAAAATGGCAGAAATAATTAAAAACTAACAATCGTGATAGAAACCTAGCTGAAGCATTTGGTGATTATAAATTAAAATAGTCTTGCATTGGACTAACAGTAAGTTGCATTTAGAATATTTTCAATGCTCTCTTAACAAAAATAGCTCTTAAATTTATGGCATTTTTAATTAAAACAATAACCTACAGGACTTGGAAGAAAAAGCTGGTACAGCTTTACGGATTACTCTGCTGCAAAGAAAAACACTGAGGTGTTAACCCCATCAAGAACATCTAAAGGAATTTCATCATATCATTCAAGTTCAAAATACTACAAATATACAATTTTACTAGCATAAAATTTAGATGACGCAATATTTTCTCGTTCTCCTCACTCTTGCATTTCAAGATTTCATTACACTGTCTTAATCTTTTCACCTATTAGCAAGGGATCACAAACACCACCAGGAGGGCTGATTAGGGTGCGGCAGCTAAAACCATCCCCATGGGTGTACCTAAGTGCACTGCAGTGATTTTAACTCGGGTGAACAGGCCGAGCTGTACAGCTTAATGCCCTATTTCACCATCACTGCTGCAGGGGCAGTAGCTCCCAAGAGAGGACCAGTACAGATGGCTGTGGGCAGTCAGTGACTCAGTGCCCAGTTTAATTTGCTATTGCGGAAGACAACACCCTTAGCTACCTTTTCTCCTGCACTCCACACATAGGTGCTACCCCAGTCGGATCCCTATGGCCCTGTGGCTACGCCGGTACACACCCCAAACTCTTCTCAGCTGTGGGAGCTTTATGGGCATGAAGAAATCTAAACTCTGGTCCCCATATAACCTTTTTGGCAACAAACCCCAAAAAGGTCAGTTCTACTGTGATTCTGTAGAGATAGATGTACAGGCGACCTTTGCTGCTGCAGCTGAACCCCCTTTGCATAGGAAAATCAGCTCCACTGGTGGTCTTGGTAAGATCAAAACCAACCATGCTGAAGGAGGTGAGGGAAACCTCACCACAAGCAGGGAAACTCCCATCTGGGAAGCCTACGGACCTCCAGGTATTTCCAGAGGGAAGCAGCACTGGCTCAGCCCGTTGAACATCCTCACAACTTCAGGAGCTGGCTGCCCAACTCCAACAGCACACTCAAATGTGCATACTCATCCCTACTGACAGTGCGAAGAAAATGGCTGTCTGCACCGGTCTGTGAGAAGCTGGAACCATAAATGGTCATTTAGTCGAAAAACCCTACTCAGTTTCTATATGAGCTCATGATAACCCAGCCCAGGCTTGTGATCTGCGTGCCTCATGCTCTTAGGGATCAAGCTCTTCACATACATTTACATTTAATCCTTTGAGCACTATTACAATGTCATAGCAAAAATAAAATAACAGCTTTTAAGTGTAGCTATTGAGATAATCACATTCAGCCAGAAACAATCAAAAAGCCTGAGTCCTCAAATCCACGATTTACAGCAAAACAGCTAATGCTTACAGGTAGCATTTCAGATCCCATTTTGTACTGCTGAATAAATTCAACAACCGTATACAATGCTGTCCCATTGGGTAGACCTATTTTCCGTGATTAGCCTGATGAAATAACCTGCAGTACTTACATTGGGCATGTTCAAGTTCCTGTTATTTTCTTTACACTTAGCACTGTCACTTATTTTCACATACCCAACAAGATTTTAGGAGAACAGAGTAGATGCATGTGAGATATATTTCAAAGACGGGCATGTGCCTTCAGAACTGAGGCCCCTTTTTTCCTAAGTTTTTTAATTCTAGAGGATTCTGTTCGATTGCAAGCCAAGAATTTCAGTGAGCAGCACTGAAGTTCTTGGCTTGCAATTTCAGCACCCTGGTTTTCTGACAGGTTTACTCATATATTCAGTTGTGAAGCTTAAGCAAAGTCTGTATTTTATAGCGAAGGTACCAGATTAGGGCTCCACTCTCAAACTTAATTCCATGGATTCACAGGCAAGTATCTTAAATCTCCCTACATCTCAAATCTCCTTTTACAGATGGAGAAACTGCTTTCGTGTATCACTGAAATAAGGTCAGAATAAAATCATTTATATAGGTGAGATGCTCAAGCAGGTGACATGGCGGTGACAAATATCTAGTTAGACAGAAGGGACTGTCCTCAACACCGCATAATTTCATCTAAGTATCAAAAACACAATAACACTTTGCTGCACATAAAAAGCCTCTCTAAAATTAAGTGAAAGGAATTGTGTCCCTGCCTGTGGTAAGGGGTTTGGAACTAGATGATCTTTAAGGTCCCTTCCAACCCAAACCATTCTATGATTCTCTTGATTCTATATGCATCTTCTTAAGAGATGACCAGAATTAGTCCGATATAACAGACCTGTAGGACTCACTGGATTACTTGGAGATGATATGACAAAAATTGTAGGTCAGGCATGAATCCCTGGCCTCCAACATTTACCTATTAGGTTTAAAAAGAGAGGTCAGACAAAGATAATCCTCTTATTGCTCTGTCAATTTTACTAAGAGAGACCCTGAACATGAAATTTGTCCCAGCTTTAGCAATAAAAAATTAGTTTCATTTGCCAACATCCCAAAGTTCTGCCTTTCAAGAGTTCACGCTGGGAGCCTCACCAAGCTCTAGTAATGGTGGGTTCAGCCTTCAGCACTTGCAGGTTTGATCCAGACCACCATCCCACTCCTGAAAGCCCTTTGAGTGGGGAGCTGAGAAAGCAGGTGAGTGGAGAGGTTGGACAGGCCTCCACACAATTGTATTAATTTCCAAGATCTCCGGAGAATTTTGCTAAAAAACTCACAGCAACAAGTTTTGGTACCATCTGGTACAAAGAGGGTAGCAAAAAGCAAGTGCTGCCAGGAAGGCATGAAGTTGCTGTCTCTGCCTTCTGTACCAAATTCTGAGTAACAGTAAGACGTGACTTACATCCTTTTTTCAGATTGCAGCAAGCAAGAAAATTTGTTGCCATTTAGAGAATGAATCAGTAGATCTGTGAGGAATAAAACCTTCTAAAAGCTTTTATCTTCCCATATTCAAATATACTTTTTTTTAAAGAGAATTTGATAAAAGTGTAACTTTAAACACCTGCTGAAAATGCTTTAATCCTTAATTCCTTCTCATCAGTATCACACACTGTCAAAACCTGTTCTCTGTTGGATTTTACTTCTCTCTGAATAATCTAGGACCAAAACACGTTATAGACAAGGTAGTGGAAGCAACAGGTGGGTAGAGGTTTCAAAAATCTGATGCCGTTCCCTTAAGTGACTCATTTGGGGGTTCAACGAGCAAAAAGTGCATTAAACTTTAAAGGGATTCCTGTACAGAAATAGCTCTCCACAGCTGGCTGGTCTCGGTAAGTTTGAAGCGAGGTGTACACTCTGATGAGCAGGTTTGAGATTGCTCTTAAAATCTGGCTATCTGCAGCTCGCCTGTAATCTTGTCTAAATTACAGGCAAGCTAAGGATGGCCAGCTGTGCTTCTCCCAGACCCACTGTGCCATCTCAAGCAGCACAGGCTTGGGAACCACTTCAAAAATAAGCTGATCAACCCACAAGCTTGGGATAAGCACAGCAAATTTGGAGCAGGCTCTGGTGGCAAGCAGGATCCAGCCCTCCTGCCCCGGGAAACCCTGGAGCTCAGAGTAGGACCCCATCCCAGTGCAAGGGTGTGTGTATTTACATGGGCTGGCAGGCAGGTCTAGGTGCTGGAAATGAGCTCAGCTGAACCCAAAACTGACTCCAAAGGCAAATTCCTCAGACTTCTTGTTCCTCTTGCAGAGGAGCAACAGCTCTAGGCTAAACCAACTTGGGGTAAAGTGCACTGTGAATGTGCAAACTATATTCAGTAAGTATCAGAAAATCTTTGTAAATGTTCCTGAATCTACAAAATCTATGTGTGAGAAGCCACCTTCCTTTAGAGAGGCACTGAGGCACCTGAAGTGTGGGCAAGTCATTGGTGGTGTGAATGGATCTCCAACTCCAACCACCAGACTACGCTCCCTGCTGAAGTCAGCCTGCTTTCATCTCTTCAGAAAATCAACACTGAAACCAACTTAAAAGTAAAGCTTTCAGTGGGGGAAGGTAATCCAGCAAAGCCCTGAAATGCAGATCAGGAACCTGAAGGTTTACTTGCATAACCTTACTCAGTACATTTAAGGTAGTGTTATGTGCTTGTCTCATGAGCACAAGGCTCTACCTCCCTAAAAAGCACTGAAGCTGAAAAGCAGCCCCCTAACCCTTCAGCTAACAACAGCCTCCACTGACACCTCCAGAAGGAAAGCTAGTCTCCAAGAAACAAGTGCCCATCCCTGGATAGCAGCTTCATAGCTCTCTGCTACTCTTCCTTCGTCATCCACACACTACAACGTCCTCAACCTTTTCTTATCATGTCATCTCTATAGCTCTGTACATTTTAGTATATAGGATGTTATATTTTTCTCTTAATAGATTCATTTGGAGTTTTGCCTGCCTGACCACTCACTGCCTGGAAGCTGTGGTTTTACTGGGCTCCTTGAAAGACTTCAACATTTCTTCCCCTGCACACGGGTACTCGGCCCCAAACAAACGTTTGTTAGAATACTTCACTGTTCACTTTCACAAGACACATTTCTCTGATGTTGCTGAATTATGCAAAAATAGCACACTCCACTGACATACTTCCTATACGTTTGCAAGTTGTTCTATCTGTGTTTTATACACACGAGGGGCATGTTCTCTGGGAATGTTTTTCTTCTGAGACACCATCGATGCCAATCACCTCCTGATCATAGACCCTGCTGTACTTATACTGCAGTTTCATCTGAAAGCTCCAGCATAAAATGAAACCAGAGCTCCCAGCTGCTTTACAGTCACACAATGATATGTGATCCTTGGTCCAGGAGCTCATACAAAGCTATAGCTGTTTTCCCTATCATTGCAGACTCAGGCTTGTCAGTTATTTCATTGCCATTTATTTGGTGCTGGCAATACTATGCCTTGTGTAACAGGACAGTACCAGCTCCCATTTCACATGGCACCTAATTGGGTGAACCAGCCCACACAATTCAACAATGGAGACCAAGTTTCCAAGCGGTGTAAAGTGGCTCAGCCTCCTGTTTTCCAGGAGGACTAACCAATGCAGACCCAATGAGGCTCCAGTCCCTGCAGCACTGGCCAGTACATCTGATGCAGAGAGACTAACCCCTATTTCTATGCCTCTCTCCTTGAGCCCCATCCCGTCCCAAATCCTTGCCCTTCCCCACAGTCTATTCACTGCCAACTTCTCCCTGATCCCTTACCAAATACCTCGCCCTGAAAAGGCAGTCCCAAGGACAGCTGGAAGGTCCTCAGAAAAACAATGTTCCTTCGTTAGCTCTGAAACCCTGTGAGCCCAAACAAGGCGCCAGGCCGACCTTCTCCACAAAGATTTCCAAATAATCCCTTCTCCCAGAGACGTAACTCCAGCACCCCCAGCCCTGCAGACGTTTTTACTCTCAGAGAAACATTCCCAAAAAAAAACCCTTGATTTCTTTCTTTCGTTTGCCCAGAAGCATAAATCACAAGCTGACTGTGGTAGGTACCGTGGTTTTCTCATGCTCCCAGACAGCCGTGCTCTGCTTATTCCCCTCATTACTTAATGTTATTTCGAAATACAGACTCCAGCTGTTTGAGTACCTATGTGGATGTGCAGCTTTGCCCTTCTCCAGCATCAGCCTCCTGCTGCAAAAAGGCTGGAGGCCACATTCCAGCAGAGAGGCACCAGCTGTATCCTGGATGGGGGACAGCACACGCTGCTGGCCGCTCCAGCAAGGGGCTCCCAGGGACACTGTCAATGGATCCAAAGTCTTCGTGAAGCTCTGGATATTCGTACAGGTTTACCAAGGTCCAGGTGGCCCAAAACGACTGACTGCTGTTACTTCCTACTCAAAAATCTCCCACCATTCCTTTTAATTTCCCTTTAAAAGAAAAAAAGAAACATAAATTCAAAACTTGCTCAGGTAACTACGTCAAGCATAAAGACCTGCTTTAAACAGTAAACAGACGCTGAAATGTCATGCATTCATTCATTTGCCTCCAGGAATGACAGCTTGAAGGAACATATCAAATAGTCTGACTTCCCAAATTTTCTTAAAAAATAGGCTGGTAAATTACAGTGATTTATCATTCCACAATAAAGTACACACACAAAAAAGTGCTTCCCAGAAGAAGATTACCAAGCAATCATCCAGATGTTACTAAAGCATTAAGATTCATTTGCTTAAAAAAGAAAAAAATAAAAGCAGCAAGGAAATGATTCCTGGTGGCTTTTTTGTCGTAAGTTTCATCCTGCATCTTCCAACTGAATTGACTTCTGTATTCTGCCTCCAGTCTTACACCAAGGCTATGTGCATTTCTGGTGCCTGCTGCTGCCTATACTCACACCTCTTACTGCAGCACCTCACTAACTCACTCTGGGATGCCATAAAAGTCAACAAAAATGCAAATTTCCTCCCACTTAAGGAAGTCAAAAAAAAAAAAAAAAGGCATTTTCATTGTTGCAGTTGTGCAAAGGAAAAAAAAATAAGGCTCCTTTGTTAATGTTAAAAAAAGCACATTAGTCATTATTAACCAAAACAACCTTTGGCATGTATTACACATCACTTACAGGGAAAGTCATCAGACGCTTGGCAAAGGTTTTCAGTAACTACTTTAATTCACTGCACAAACCTGCAGCGATCACTTAATAATTCCCCCCCCACCAGGAAACCTGGGAGCAGTTAATACTCCAAGTCCTGCGGCACCTGATGGGCAGGTTTCCTCCAGCACACCATGTTGTGCTGCAGCACCCCTCCAGCTGCAGAGGGGCCTCACGCAAGGGTCCCACTCACCAGGTGAGGTGGGAAGCAATTCACAAAGGGAAGCGAGCTGTCTTCCCACACCTGAGGAGCAGCGGATGAAGCCAGCAGGCTCACACACAGCCTCTGCTTTGGGTCTTCCAGATTTTGCCAGTGTTCATGCAAAACCAGGCACAGGCGAGGACGCGTCTGATCCCTTTGTTGATGAGACTTCAGCATCAAGACACAGCTTTCCCATGACTGGGATAACCCAAAAATCATCTTCTCAGACACTTGCCATGGGCATGGTCCCAGTGAGCAGCAGTCATATGGCTGCATTGTTTTTAAACTCAGACTGATCACTTGTGTTCACTGATTTCAGGCTGGGAAATTTAACCACGTGGTTGATGCCCTTCCAACATGCTAGATTTGGTGGGCTTGGCAATATTTAACATAATCCCATGCAGGGTGTTAAAATAATTCCAGCTTCTACCAGCCAGGCACATCAGTCAACATGCAAGAAATGTGCCTATCAAGCAGTGCCGTTCAAGTGAGTTTTTGTCTTGTAGTAACCATTAAATACTCCTCCAGCACATCCCAGACCTTGAGCAAAATCCCTCCTGCCCCAACCAGGATTTGGTCCCCTTTCCTGCCTGGGTGCAGAGAGGCAGCTGCATCCAAGAGCCTCTCACCTCCCTTCCTGGTGGTGGCCTTGCACAATGGGGAGTCTTTGTCTCCATTTCAATGTCTAAGGGCCTGGAGCACACTCTGTATATACCTTCCCCGCCCAGGTTAATGTAAATGAATAACAAAGCAATTTTCAGCTGGGAAGCAGACAGAAGAAGGCCTATTTGTCTTCCCTCCAACTTAAGGATTAGAGGCACTCGCTGCAGGACCACAGAGAGCTGTTTGCTCACCTGGGAAAGTCACAACATGAGGTTCTCAGAGTGCTACAGCCATTTCTAATATGAGTTGTGAAGCCCCCTCTCACCAAAAGCCCAACTGCTGCTAGTGTATTATCAGCAGCCACATGGCAACATAGCGTATGGAAGGAGAGACCAACATGAGTTCTGTCCATCCTCCAAAAACAGTGGAGACGGGTACTAATGCAAGACCTACACGCTTCCCTTTTTCCCTCCCACCCCTGCCATTTTATAGGCTTCCAAGCACTGTTTTCTGGCTTCAAACAAAGTGCTACTGCCAAGGTCTGGCAACTTCCCTGACTCATCCATCTGCAGCTATTACTTGCTGGTGCCCTGCACTGCCTGCTTCAGAGAGCTTTATCTTTGGAGGGGTCACTGTCAGCACCCAGGACAAACATCCCAATAGCTCCAACTACCTGAAAGAGACACTTCTCCAGGCACACAGGAAGCTTTGGCTCTGTGAGGAAAGAGGCCAGTGCAGCAGAATCAGCCACCTCTGCCAGGAAGTGCTGTGGTCCACCAGCCCCTGCCTGCCTTGCCAGCAGCTCCCCATAAGCTAAAATGCATCTGGGCAACAACACTAGCAATGCAAGTATTGATACAGAGGAAAAAAAACTAAATAGTGATTCATAAAGACAATGTTATTCAAGTGTTCTTTCCGACTTATTATCCAATATAAAATCCCCTCAATAAGTGAGGTGTTTTCTTGCACTAGTCATATGAAACCGAGTCCACCAGAAGGGAAAATAGAAATGCAGAGTAACTTTAACAAGAAAAAGAAAATGTTTCTGCCTCCACAGAAACAAACATGACCGTTCGCACCACCATGGCCACCCACCAGCACCCCTTAGCCTGCAGAGAAGCACACCTACCATGGCTTTCACACATTCCTATGTCCACAAGTAATCCATATGCCTGATCTTTCGACAGACCCAAACCATTCCTGAAAACGTCCACTCTTACAAACACTCATGCCATTACAGCAGCGTGTACCTACGCAAGGTGATTTGTGGTCAGGACCAAGTCAGCTTGCGGAGGTTCTGCTCAATAGCTGTACCTCAGGTACACCTATGACAGCACAAGGTAATGCAATATATCTTATACCACTCTTGGAGAAGCTGCACCATGGCACATTTGCTGTGCTCCTCCTAACAGCATGCACACAGTTAGTTCCGGCAGCCCAGGTCATGCTTGGCAATCTGTTAAACTCCATTAACATCACTGTGAGTTTGAGCTCTTAATTGCCCTGTCATCTAGGCAATACTAGAAAATGCAAGTTAAACCACTGCTGGTCTCCTGTGAGCTAACTTCCAACCTGCCACTCTGGTCTTCGCTGCTGGAAAGACCACCAAAGGGAGAGAGTGCTGTTGATGCTGGCAGCAGTGAGACCACTGTGGACTGCATTGAGCCAAGGCTGGGCACAGAGACCCTGCACAGGACCACGGCTACACAGGACCCCTCAGCCTGCATGCACCCAGATGCACGCACTGCTTAATGGGCACCCCACTCCACTGCTGGCCACTGCTGGGATCATGCATTTGCTGTACGAAGGCTTTTTAAGCTACCTGAGAACATCACATTCCAACTCTTATTGAAAGCATAATTGGAAGTCTCAAAAAGCAATTACACTAAAAGCACTCTGCAGTGAATCAACTAACTACCCGTTTGTCCACGAACCCGTTGCACCAGCCGCAGCACCAGCTGATGGGGCTGTACTTCCAGGATGTGTGCATGGAACTGAGCATGGAGGGAGGCTTCATGCATGGGAACAACCTAACAGCTTCCCCTTGGAAGGAATTGGGGTTTGTTAGTTACCACAAACACTCCCCCTTTCTCAAGTCCTTTGACACCATCCCACCGAGAAAGCAAACAAGCAGCAGATAGCAAGCCTGCTGAGCCAGGGAAAAAGGATGTTTGTGTTTGTTTACAATTCAATTACAATTTGAGATGTTGCAACCAATAAAGGGTAAAATTACATTCTGGTTCTAGAAACCCCTAAATCTTGTGTGACCTATGCCTTGTGAGGCACAATAAAAATATAAATATCTACATGATAACTTCCCTTTTTTCCCCCTGCTTCTGCACTGTTTACGGCACAGCTGGGCTAATCCCATTTCCACTGCTCTGTATTCTGACCTCCTTAAACAACCCCATGCTAGGATGTTAAAACACTCTAATCTATAAATAATGTATTCCCCTCATCCAGCAATGGATTACTGGGCCATAAAACTCACTGCAACACACCACACAGTCGCCTGTTTAACAAAATAATACTGAGAAAGACGTATCAGTAGAGAGTTGTCCTCTTTCTTGCCAAATTCTTTCAAAGATTTGATGTCACCATTACTTTTGCACTGGATTTTTGTTTTTTACTAAATTGTTTAGGAGCTGATATTTTATTCTACCGACCTCTTCTTCCCCTCTCAAAGACACTTTTTTTTTTTTGTGTGCTGTTAATCCTCATAGCATGGCAAAAGACCAGCACCAGCTAACTAATCTGAGCCAAAGTGAAGGGGGAGCAATAAAAGGCTTGCTGCTGCCATACGGCATAGGGCCTCAACACACACGATGAGGCCACACTTTAAACCCAAGCCAATCTGTTGCCCCAAGCAGGGAGCTCCCATTTTTGATCCCCCCATCCTACTGCCTTAGCTTCTGGTGGGAAGATGCTTGGATATTCACTGGACGCTGCACTGGGCCAGTCCAAGTCACTGATCCTGCAGGAAACTATTCACATTTTCCTTGGGGTTCATTTTCAAACAGCCATTACCTACAACTCAAACCACAATATGTAACTTCATTTAAAGACAAATGAGTCTGTTCCGAAGACTGATGCCTAATAGGCTTGCTCCCACTGCTGCAATGGTGCAGAATCAATGCCTCTCCTTGCCACTGGTACCCGCCGGAATCCTACCGCTGATTTCCCAGAGCAAAAGCATAAAGCTCAAACAGACACTAAAGTGATGCAAATTTGCAGTTTCACAGATTTTTTCCAACAGGCATTCTGGAAAAATAAAGTGTTTCTGCCTCAAAACAAGTTGGAACCCTCTTGAAAACAGACATGCACCCTTTAAAGAGCAGTTCCCCTAAGAAGCGTAACCAGGCTTGCCACACTTCAGCACTTAATTCCTTAGCTCTATCTGCTGTGATTAACACAGCAATTTTCCACACATTTTTCATAATGCACAGATCACTTCTAACTCCAACAGGATTGGGGAAAAACAAGCAACCCACCAACACCCACAAAACCTGCTTCCTTCGTTCCACTGCACTAATCACATGTGAAAATTGAAATCACTCCTGCAATATGAAAACACTGACAAAGGAATTAATAGCCGCCCTGACAATGGGTTTCTGGTATGTTAAATGAAACGATTAGAGCACTAACATTTCCAACAGCTACAGTGTGACTTAATTCCCCCCGAAAGGTACACATTATACTTTGCCTCTGCACAGGAGGATTACTCATGGTTGATGGGTTGCAGCGCAGCTCTGAATCAGGTCTGAACCCTGCCCGTCAGAAAGCAAGCCCATGCCCCTCAGGAAGCAGAAGCCATATCCAACATTCCTCCAGCAGCCCTGAAGACAGCAGGTCAGGATGGCAAGCCTGGAGAGGATGGCGAGCCAGCCCCTCAACAGCAGAGGAAGAGCAGAGCCGGGAGACAACACTGCCCACTTGGTTATTAGCCCTCATGCTTAGTCACAGTAATTGCAGGGCCAGGGCTCTGAACGCGTATTTCCTGTCACCAACCCAAGAATTAGGCAATTTAGATTTAAAGATAGTAACCAGTATATAAAATAACTTGGTAAGTGATCGCAAAAGTAGCCAGGAGAAAAATGAGCAACTTGATACAGGAAGGGTTCCCCCAGCCCCTGCTTCTGCAGTGTGATCAGATCCTAGCCAAGTGAGAGATCCCACCAAACCCAGCCTTCCCACCCTTACTGAAAAGCATGGCAGCATTGCCCGTCGCAATGTTTCAGCTTTCCCCTGCTCACAGAAACACCTAACAGAGCTCAATTCAAGTTGAAACCTTTCACAGGGTTCATTTTCAACAATTAAAGAGCATGGCAACCTGTAATTACTGAAAATAAAGCCAGACAGCTGGAGAAGGGAAACATCTTTAATAAGTAACACGATACTACATTTTCTCTCTTGGGGAATTTAAGTCCCCAGTTCCCATTCAATCAGTTTGAGCTTTCAGTGTCTGCAACAAATCCGGTGTGCTTCTGCTACCTGCAAGCAGCACAAACCCTGCAAGAGTTTGTGCAAACAACACTTGACGACTCGATTAAAAGCAACTCAGAATAAGCAACACCTCCATCCATGCTGGGGAAAGATAGAAGTTAGGAGAGGAAAGCCTTACGGGGCTTCCTGGACGCATGGTGTCTTAGACAACATGACACTACACTCCTCAAACACGTTTTCCCAGCTCTCATTCCCCAAGCCCGGCACACACAAAGCAAGCAAAAGTTAATGTTGTTCATGAAGTAGCTTACCACTCATCATCAACAGCACAAACATCTTTGTCTGTTGTATTTCCCAAGCTCCAGCTGCCTGTAACAGAAAGGAGGAAGCGCCAGCGTTTCATTCCCCTTCTGCTTTCAGAGTGGGTGTAACTTGTTAATTTTCATGCTAAGATGAGATGGGTCAATTGGGTGTGTTTGAAGGTTTGGGGTTTTGCCATCCCTCCCTCCCTCTTTTTTTCCCTCCCTCCTTCCCTCCCTCTCCTGATTAATTCCTCCCGTCGCAGGCTTCAGACGAGCTGCCACTCAGCCCCGCTGGCTCCTGAAATCTGAATTCCTAAGGACACCCCTTCGGGGTGACTTTAACTCACCAGCGTGGCGTGCTGTGAGAGAAGCCAAGAGCTAAACTATCCAGACAACCCACAGAGGCGACTTGCACATCAGCTACACATGAACCATATGCGCGGTCCCCTTCTTCACACTGCGAAACTGTATCATTTCATTGTATTTTCAGGGAGCAATTCACCAGCAAGACATAAAATACAAAACTTCTGACCTATTCTGTGCCTTTTGCCACTGCCCTCGAATGCCTGATGTCCCAGAGGATATCTCCCTGGGTATGTATCTGGATAGTGCTTCTGTAGAAGACATGCATTCAAAACACACAGGCAATTGCCTCCCTTTAAGCTGTCCACAGGTGCTAAAGTGTTTGCAGGATCAGGAGCTACAGGGATTTAAAAATTACTCATGGATCTGGTTTTATTTAATTCACCACTTACACATAACTGTCTCTGGATCAGGATTTGAGCAGCAGCATCCTCAAGACCAGGGCTGGTTAATGGTTGCTATAAATAACAAATACCAGTACAAAACCTAAACCATCTGTGTTTATCATCTCTCAACTTCCCCCACCTTGACTCTGCACCATTTATACGGGAGAAGAAAAACAGGTATCAAACTATTCTTGGAATGAAGCAGACAACACAGTAAATATTTTCTACAAACACAAATCAAATTAGTTAACAAATTAACATTTACAACTCAGTGGGATTCTTCAAAAATACAGAGGATTAGGCAATAACCGTATTCTTGTAGTTCTGCTCTCTGCAACCCAGCAATGACCACAAATTGGGAAAAGGACAAAACCATTAGGAAAAAGAATAAAAAAAAGGCAAAAGGTATGTAGAGCAGGAGCCCAGTTCTCCCCCATCATTATACACACTGTTGTGTGACTGCAGTGATTAAACAGCCATAGTGAGGCTGTGGGTGCTATGGGTCCTGGCAGAGAGGATGAGAGATGACTATTTTGGGCCAGCAGGAGATGAGATAGTTGGAGAAGTGATTTGATGCGGCACAGTCATCTTTACACACCCCATTATCAGAAACAGGCGCACAAGCCAAGCTTCCTGGTAGGGCAGTTAGGTTTAGCCCACTTCAAACAGCAGGTTTGGTTTAACTTTACATCTGAGTACTTGCAGCGTCAGATGGTTCTGATCTACCTGCCCATGTTTAGAAAGCACCAGGTCTCCCTGTGACCACAGCACTCCTGATAAGCACCAGAGTCCTCCACCTCAACAGCAGAAAAGGACTGAAGGAAGGATGGGATCAGACGTACTGTCTGGACTAGAAAGCACTGAAATGATCGATCCTTAGCCTTACAGTTAATTTAAATACCAAGTGAGCAACACCAACAGCTCCTGTTTGCAGGCCAGGCAGAAGAAACAAACGGGACAAAGCCAAGGGAGCGGACTGCCTCCTCCAGAAGTTTTTGTGGCTGGTAACTAGCAAGCCCAGAGCAGGCGAGCAGGTTTGGCGAGCCATAGGTGACTCAGAAGTCGACGGGGTCTGCTGCTACCTGCCTTCGGGTTCACTCAGGCAGGCACAGCCAGCACTCACCATCTTCACCTCATTCGAACAGCCCAACAGGCAAAGCCACGTTAAGAGCTCTGACGCCTCCCACCTTAATCGCTCCCATCAAAACAGCTTCTCCAGTACACGGAAACCGATGCGTATGTATACACAGGCGTGCATGCACACAAGCTTCCCTAGATACAACGCAATTATGTTCCAGTCCTAAAGGAGGAACATATATGCTTACTACCACAGATTGCAAGTGATTGAAGCGTTTTTCAGCTTAAGAGGACTAAAGGAGGCACACCCTTTTGCTCCCAGCATCAGGTCAATTTCCATTCTGTCACAGCAGTTTGGGGCATCTTCTCCTCCTGGTTCACTGCTACCTACAGCAGATCCTTGGCATAGCCAGGACTCACAGGAAAACATGAGCTGTGTGTGCCCCTCTCCCTGTAAGAGCTGAATTCAGAAAGCTTCAGACAACCAAGTCGTAAGTCAGCAAGCCCCGGGTCAGTCTGGCCACTGGTGGATTTTAAATCAGTACAGATGGATCAAAGAAAATCAGTGACTTCCCCTTCTTGTTGTGACCTGTAGCACTGGAATAAGAAACAGCAAGTCGTAAGTAGCAAGACTGATGTATGCAGAGAGCTGCAGAGAAGAATTACAGGTGCAATCATGTAGCTAAGGTTTGTTGTAGAAACAGCATTTGATTTGTTTGATACAGTTGTGGCTGCAGTCCTCAGGAGGGGCTGGAGGGAGAGGCAAGGGAAGCCTTATTTAGCCAGCCTCCACAGCTGGCTGAGAAATGAGACCATGGCCTTCAGGGAAGCCTGGCTGTGGCAGGCGAGCTGCAGAGAGCAGGTGTCCATGGCCGCTGAGGGGAGGCTGACAACAGCCTCGCTGGGAGCCGTCCCAGGCAGTGCCACGGCTTGTCGGCTCACACCTGCCCGCTGCGGGAGAACAGGCATTTCCAGGCCCTGGCCCCGTCACCCCGGCTCAGCTGACGCATTTGGATACACGCCTTTTGATGTGGGCTTCCTCTGAAGGCATGTGAGCCAACTTATATAAATCTTAATGCTCTCCTGCACTAAGTGATCAGTGAAGACCTACCGAAACCTGTTTTAAGACAACCTAGCATATTCAGCCCAAAATGGGCTGGAGACAACCAGGCCAGCCACTAAGCTGGACAACCTCCAGGAGCTTGAAGTGGCCATCAGCTAAACCCTGAGGTCAAGGGCATGCCTTTACTCTCCCCATCTCAGCTGAGTAAAGATGATACCACTGGGAAAAGACCCTTTTTCTTCCAGCATCAGCAGAACGAATCCAGCAATCCTCTAGGGAGTCCATAGGCTCTCTCAAACACCCAGCTGAGACGTGGAGACCACATCACAGAGCCCTGAGGAGAAAGGTCCCACCAGCATAGCACAGTCCAACTGCAGGACAGCACCTTCTCAGTGGTGAAAGGAGGGGAGAGGGGCTCCCATCAGACATAAGCCAAGTCTGTATCCTGCATAAAGGTGTATTTATCGACACTAATTAACATGCCGGACTTCTCACACCCTGGCACACCTGCTAATTAGCACATATGAGTTAATATCATTTTAACAATGGATTATCACTTTGGGCAGAAAAATGGGAGTCACTTCAGTACAGTGACTCACCCTGAGCACAGCAGCAAGGTAAGATACAAAGAGGATCAGCCATGCTTGCACAGGGCTACGCAGACCTTATCTCTCTAACTATGGCTTACTTTACAAAGCCAAGGTGCTTCAAAAATTCATGATTATATCTTATTTTCCACCTGCACAAACAGATGGCCTTGGAGAAGCGTCCTGTCTCGATTCTCCAGACAACTAGAGCCACTCGGGTGTTTCTTCAAGTCCTCATAGCCATGGTGGAGCTTCTAATGGTCCCAGCCACCGTGATTATCTCCTGCTGTGGTCAGCCATGTTTCGGGACATGACACAGGGCCCACCAGATACTTACCATCTGCCAGGAATGACCCCAGGGGAACACCAAGGTGCTGACACCTAACACCAGTTTCGGTGCTACTCCAGACATCCCATAACCACAGACCAATAAGGTGGCTAAGACAGGCACCCCGGTGCATGTTACTGTGACATTATACCTCTTTTTCGCAAAACACTGTAAACTGCAGCCCTATAAACGTGACCTGGGCTTCAAAGCTCAAGCCAGCCCTTCCAGATCACTGAGGGTAATGTGGCCAAGCCATGCACTGGCTTTCACCCTGGTACCCCCTCCCCTGGGAGCAACATCCACACTTGTGCCCGTGCACCATGGCAGGAGGGGCTGCAACTAAAAGTACTGCTAAAGCAAAGGGTTGTCTCTGTGTAGGTGGGGTCCCTTTGAGGCCCCTGTGTGGGTCACTTTGGCTTGAGCCATCTTATATTCAGCAATAAACTGAGAAAGTCGACTTAGACTGCATTTATTTGTTTGTGTCACAGTTTTCAGACTGGATCTCTATGATGTAGAAGCTCATAAGAGGGCACTGGTGGAAAATCATCACACCACCGTCAGAATCACTTCTACCCCCACAAGCTGACGTTTAACACTGCCTGCCTTCACTTTATCCAATGAAAGCCTGCAAACCAACCCTTGGCAACTGAAGAATGTTAACACCATGCAAACTTACACTAGATTGAATGTATCCATACTGCCTGTTATCAGAAAGATTTTCTCAGCCTCACATTTCTATTTGGGTTTAGGACGGGAGCCGTGAAAGTTAAGTATTGTTCAGCCACAAATAGCTCCCTTTCAGCCTCTACAAAAGTAAGGTAATGAACTACAGGGCCAGCTTTTTTTCCCTTTGGAGAGGTCAGCAGATATATCAACTCATGGGAAAACTGATCCCCGTTGTTAAGACTGCAAAGGGTGTTTGAAAAAGGTTTCTAATGAGCTACAGGGAGTGGATGCTGGCGATGAGCCAGTGCCCTTGCCTGTGAAACCAAGACAAATGACAAGTGACATGAACCATCTCTGGAGTAAACACAAGTTAAAATTTAAAGTTTGCATTTCATTGTGCTGTTTGTGGCTGGCAGTTCTCACACTGACTTTGTAGTGTGTGTGTGGGCACTTTGCTCACAGACGCTCCGTGTGCATAACTTCACAGGCAAAGGCAGTGCTCCTTCTCTCTTTACTAAGACTGTCCAGGTGCCTGCAGGTAAAATACACACCTCTGTGTATATAGGATTAATATCTGTAGAAGGGGCCTGCTTCTAGTCATCTAGCCTCAAGAAAATACCCTCAGTGGTGGAGCTCTTCTGGACACACACACACCAGCACACATACACACACGTACCCAGAATCCCCACAAGTTTTTGCACCTCCCCAGCACCACAATGGTTTTATAGAGTGCCCGACACCACCTGGCTGTGCACAGTGCCTTCAGCCCAGCTCCCCCTGTGCAGGGAAGCAGGTACCACTGCAACATCCAGCATTGCACAAGCCTTGCAACAGCGCCCATGAGCCCGTTCAGGCCTTACCGCAAGTGCTGCGTGGCGCAATAAGCCAGAGTTCAACAAAAAGAGGACTGTTTCCTTTCTTGATGAGAAAGCTTGAGGAGGAACACTTTATTCAAGAACTCGTATCCAAACACCTCCTCTTGTTTCTTTGAAAGAAACTAGGCGGTAGCTGCTGTCATTTTCATGCTGCATTCTGACACGCTTCCACCGCATCCCTGCCAATAGTTTCAATTTCATTGGAAAAATCAGCTCAAAATGAGAGTGACAAGCTGTATGCTGGTGGTAATGCTGTCAAGTGATGGATAACGTAGGTTTACATTAGTTGTCAAAATTTCTCTACACTAAAAATAGGTATCACAAGATTTCGATTTCACCACATTGAAGTATTAAACACATGGGATATTCACACCTTCAGAAGAGCCTGAAGCCACTCAAAGCTAAGCAAAACCAGCAATGTGTGACGTAGAGCAAAGCAATCTGAGCGTGACTTATTTTGAGTAGGAAAAACAACACAGTGCTGTATGAAATCTCATTAACAACACTGGCCAAAGTGGAGGCAAGATGTGGCACACAACATGAAATACAACAGCATGATAAGGGATGCAAACACATGCAAAGGAAGGAAGAAAGAAAAAACAGCTTAGAGAAGAAAAGAGAAAATCCAATCTTGCATCCTGTTATCCCAGCTCTTGGTCAAGATCACACTGAAAGGGAGGGCAGAGATCTTCCCGTGGCAGCTCTTCCTGTCATCCCTTGCCTGCCCAAGCCCAGCAAAAAAAAGCCCAGAGCCACAAGGCTGGGGAAGGATGAGAAAGGCCAGGAAAAGCAAGTAGGTTGCTTGAGGGCTGACATTTCCATTCAAGGAATGACTTCTCCCCAGGTGGTGACCCACCAACGGACACCGGCCAGACAGCAGGTTGCCAAAGGGGAGGTTGTTTTTATGGGTAAGATGGATGGTGGGGGTGTAGAGAACATTTACAGACTTAATTCAGCTTGCTTATTGCCTCTGAGTCACTGAGATGACTAGCACAGACAGAGCTGTCCCTGTATTAGGCCAATATTTATTGCAGAAAGAAAATGAAGTATCATAAGGAATTACTAATTAGATATTATCATAACACTGTGTAAAACTGAAGCAGCACTCCAATGTGCTTTATAAATAATTATCAAATTAACTTTCACAATACCCATGTGAGGCAGTATTATCCCCATCTTCTGCATGGCCAAGTGGAGAGTGAGTGGTTTGCTCCACAGCCCTTGAGCAGAGGCAGGATTACAACAGCTGCCCTGGTCCCCTGCCACTAACATCTGATCCAGGTACCGAACACCCAGGGTGAAAAACTGACTCAAAACATGCTCGTATTAAGTTAGCCAGAGCACCTGACCTGTTTTTACATTAACAGTGAGAGGACAGAAGATACTTGTCCCAGCACCTCCCTGCTCATGGAGACTGCAGCCCATGGCTCTGCCACCCTTTCCTCAAAGCCGGAGTGGCACTGCTGGCAGGGACAGTGCTGCTCGCTCCCTCCAGCACTCACCTGCCTGATGGGTGGAGAAAGGGTGACCACTAGCACACACAAGTGAGTCCCTGTGGGACTCCACAGGGGGGAGGGAGGGAGGAATTCCCTCCACCCTCAGCAGATCCAAAGGAAATTACTCTGAGCAAGTGCCCCTTTTCAGACTTCGCAAACTAAGCATGGCAGTTTCAAGCATGGACTATAAACATCTGCTAACTCCACTGGTACAACTGAAAGCACTCTTCCAGTAACTCTTCTGTCTGCACAGTGCTTCCCTGTGGATCCAACTTTCACCTTTCACCGGAGCAAGTAGACTATCACAAGTGTCCTGGCTCCCTCCCTCCCTCACTGAGCTTTTTATCGAAGAAGACCACAGCAGCACCAATGCCATCCACACACCGCCCCTCTTCTCAATGCCAACTCCACCCTTACAGTGCAGGGCTGATCAGCATATCTAAAGCTAAGTCACTTTCCCAACAGTTCACTGTCAAGTGATGGGAGACGGCAAGTCAGGGAAGGAAGCAATCCAGCCAACAGGATGGGCAGGAGAATGAAGAGTCACAGAGGTGGATGTACACACTCTGCTTCTCTGAACTCTTTACAAAAGCATGCAGTGAAATCAAGGATGCTCTTGCACAGCTACCTGCACAGCCCAAAGCAGGCTTTAGGAATAAGACTGGCTCAGAAAGCTCCTGCTGCAAGCCCCCATGCTGCCTTCCCATCACCAGCCACACTGCAGATCAGGCCACTGGGCAGACCCAAGGTAAAGGCACAGTTTCCCATCAGCTGGTCCTCCCCGCAAAGTACTCCCAGACCTTCACAGAAAGAAACAGTGTAGAAGCATAAACCGCTGCTAATTACTTTCTGCCGGGTGCATGTTAAGAAAGCAGGCAGACCTGCGTCTATTTTAGACATCCTGCATAAAACCAAAAGATGGTGGTCAACCGCACATGTTCTCATTTTTAGAAAACAAGCTCCTGTTTATTTCTTCTCTTTTTAAGAAATTTTTGCAGACAGATGGCAAAAAAATTCACCTCAATGAAAAGAAGCTCCAGAATGGTTTCAGCCTCCCCAGACCAGAGTACAACAAGGGAATCACTCCACTCAGTTTACACCTCCCTTCGGGGGACCCCAACCTGACACCACTCACTTGCAGACTAACCCTAAGCCCTCCAACGCGAGCAGAGGCCTTGACTGCAGGTTCTGTCCAGGGGGCTATCACCACTGACCATCAGAGGATGACTCAAGGTTATAAACACTACAGCTGGCAGAGAGGGCTGGCACAACTGGACTTAACATCCCCTGGAGGTCTCACAGAGACTTAAGCAGATATAGCTGTCTCTTTTACATGTCAGTGCCTTCCCTTCTTCTTTTCCATTAACCTGTCCTAGCCAGATTTTCTTTTTTCCCTTAAAAAAAAAAACTACATGGTTATTTAATTGAAAGATTTTACAGAAAATATATGCTGGTGTTCTACTTTTCCTATTTATACTCCACTCGTTCACTGCCATGACACAACTTCTCATATTCCATCTATATTTCCATCTACTTGTTTGCCTATGCTGTGCTCCTCTCAATGAACAATCCTTTAATTTCAAGGCATAGTTTGTATCCATCTACAGTCTCTGTCAAGCACCCATATTGGCGGTGCCCATGCCAAGTCTGGGTACACTGTGTAACACAAAGTGAATCACTAGCAGTTCTGTCAGGATATACAGAGATCTTCACCACGAAGATGCTCAAGGTGAAAAGTGAAGTAGGATCATGTTTTCCAGTGAGGTTGTGCAGGCTCCATCCTTGGAGGTTTAAGACCTGCCTGAGGAAAAGACGTGCCCAGTCTGGTCCCAGAGATGGCCCTGCTTTGGGCAAGGTGTTGGACTGAAGACCTTCACACAACCCTTCCCACCTAAGAGACTCTGATGCACTGATCCCAGGCTCAGGGACACTCTCCCAAACACTTACCAATCAAATGCCCAGGACCATGCCTGGCAGAGAAGGCAAAACTCCACATCAAGAGGACACGAGCCTTTCATGAGTGTTGGGTCCACACAGCTACACTGCCTTGAAGCCTCCTCACGGATCATGGAGTAGTTTGGTCCAGCCAAACCATACCTATGACTGTGATGGTTGGATCCTGCCTCCTTCCACACTGCCTGCCCAATGTGCCTACCAACCTAGGTACATAGTTCAAGGGCTAGCCACAGCACCCCCAAACCGTTTCAGTAATGCAGAGCTGAAGACACACTTAAACAAACAGGTCTCTGTTAAATCATATGACAGCAAGTGCCGAAATGGCAGAGGCACTCACAAAAGTGGTTACACCAGCAAACCTGAAAATAACTGGTTTCTAACAGAGGTTTATAGTACTACCCCATGGCAGCAGGATGCTGACCTCCTCTGTGAGTCCATAGCAGTCTGCAGAACACATCGTTATCTACAACCTCATGCACAACCCACAACTGAACAAATTCAGGGGATTTGTGTGTATAGCTTGGAGGCCAAAAGCCAAGTGTGGCAGAGGAATGCTAAGATAGGATAGTATTGAGAAATGCCACTGGTTTTCTTCAGAGCAATGCATTTTGCTCTGAAAAGCATCAAAATTACAGGAAATTGTTCAGACTCCCTTTATTAAGGGAACAAGAAACTGAGAAGCATGACCAGGAAATACTGATTAATACTAGCTCTTTTTCACGGTTAGCAGGCAAGGAAAGGAAAAGCAGAACAAGAGCAGGAGGAAAGCATGAAGCAACTGGAAGTGTTTTCTTTGAATTGCAGTCTGAAATCTTTGACACCAGTAAATTTAGAAGAAAATAAAGTGTCTCTAAATGTTGTTCTAAATTACTATTTGGAAGAAGGCCACAGCTCACTACAGACAAATCAGGCAAAGAATATATAGCTTATGATACTCAAACAATGGCCCTGTTCTGTGAGCCCATTCCTGAGCATTTGCAAACCAGTGGCAATACTGACAGACAATACATACATTGGTACATATTGATGGTGTTACAGGCTCACCTTTGGAAGACCTGCATTAAGGTCTGACCTGAGCCTCAAGCTTCTACTGCCACTGCCTTTATACCTGCACAAATGTGGTTTTGAACACTCAGAGATACATAATTTCTCTGAGTGATCCCTAGAACACAGAGTTCAAACACAGATTAACTGCTCAAGTGCAGAGACATAGTCTCTTTCACTGGCAAAAGCCTTGTATGTACTCTGAAGATCACGGTAGTTCTAGAACTGCTGATTAATTTTCCACATTTGTACTTCCCCCCCCCC
>NW_009944835.1:198073-216316 GCF_000696875.1 Nestor notabilis
TCCTTCCTGTTCCTTTTATATCTTATGAAGCTTTTCAGTATTCATCTGTTACTTGAACATTAAAGCCTGATTTGTGATTAAACACAACATTTGGGAGGCGGACTCCAATGCTGCCTGCTGTCACTGTTCCAACTGTAAGAAGCTCTAAGAGATAGCAGCATATCAGGGCAGACTCTTCTCTGCCTAAGTCTGTGTGACCAAAGTTATTTCTCCCCTATTCTATTCCTACACACACAGAAAAAACCCTGTGATTAATACGCAGCTGCATGGTATGACCAATGATGGCTATGTATTAAAGTGGCAATAAATAGGGTAATGGCAAGGGAGAACATAGAAATATATTGTAAAGCAATGAAATAGTTCAGTTTCATCAGTTGCATTAATTGCACAAAACCAGTAATCAGAGATTGTATGCTTAAGTATGTTAAGAATGCTGCACTCCACGACTTGAAGAAATTGCTTTTATAACTTGGCCCACTTCCCCTGCTGTAGCCACACTCAGGAGATAAGGGAACTCTTCAAACTTAAATAACCACGTCCCACATCTCGGGGGTCTGCAAAAACCAGCTGAGCTATCTGGAGGCCAGCCTAGGTCAGGCCAGCTGAAATTAGGTCAGCACAGACGGTGTGAGCATCAATCCCCTCTCCCACTTCAATGACATGGTTGGCTGCAGGAAAAGGGAGCCTCCAAAATCAGTCATAGATGAAAGACCTGGAGAGACTCCTGCAAAGCAGAATAAAAAGAAAGAAGGCCTCAGGTCTTCTGCACTCTTCCCATTAGATAATCCTACCACACAAGTGATCCAGAGCCTCTCCAGGGAGTTGCCTCATCTTCACTCTTCACCCTACTCTAAGCATGGATGTCTGGCTGGTCCTTAAGGCAGGTGTCTCCTGGGACATCATCTTCCAGGACATAAGTGAAGAAGCTCTGAAATCCATAGCAAAAAAAGCACAACCCCATAGCAGGCAAGGAAGGGTAATGAAGGATGTTCCCCTCAGTGACTGGGCTTTGGAGTGAAGGATCCTAATGACACGGTTTATTGAGGCCATGAGAGAGCTAAACAGGTTCCAAGACATCTCCTTTCTCCTCAAACCTCCTCAAAAATGACACAGCCAGATGATGCAGAAAGGCAGAGACCAAAGAGCAGAGAGCCACAGCTGTCCATGCTCCAGAACAGTGAAAAGGAGGGGCAGACCTCCCAGTCATTGCACATTTACACAGTAACAACACTTCAGAAATTATTCACTGCAGGCAGATGCACAGTTCAGAAGAAGGATGCACTAAAACACTCACAGAGATTGATACTCGTGTTAGAAGCAGGGTGCTGTGGCAGAGGATGTGTGTGCTGCAGATCAAGTAGCAGCCCCTCACAAGCAGGAGGGGCTTGTAAGGGGCTCAGGGCTTTGGACCTCCAGGTACACCAGGAGAATCAGGAAGGACTGGTCCAAAGCACATTGTGGAAAGGTTCCTCATTTCAGTCAGCTTTCATCAGAGTTCAAAAGCACTGGGAAGTGGATCACTTCTCAGCACTAGAATAAACTGTCCCAAAGCACTGGCAAGGTAAGATTGCAGATAGTGGTAGGAAGCACTAGTCTGCAAGACAAGTCTTCCCCCCTGTGTCAAAGCTTCCAAGTGACATCACTGATGAACTAAGGAAAAAGTGGCTCTGCACAATAGAAAATGCTGTTGAAGCTGTGCTCCGTAGGTTGTCCATGACCTCCACTTCTTCTTTTTACTCGCATTGAGCAGCATGCAGCAAAGTCTTTCAGTCAGCCTTGGAAACTCCCCATCATTCCTCAGCAAAAGACTTAGCCAGAGGACTGACTTCAGACACACTAAACTCACCCTTGGTTTTAATCAGAGCTCCAGTACCTGCCAAAAAGCCCATCATCATGCTTATAGGTATGAATGGTGACACATCTTTATTCAAACAGGCACCAAGTTGGCCAACAGCACCCTGGGCAGCCACTTGATCCCATCCCTGCTCCTTCTTGCCCCATTTAAACTACTGCACACCAGGGCTGCCATGTCCTGCCTATGCATTTCTACCTCCAATCAGCCACCAGCCCTCTTTTAGCACCCTGGCTCACAAAACACAGCTGGCCAAAACCCCCACAATTATATTTTCTAGCCATTTTGGCACCCTGAACTTGCAATGAGGAAAAGCACCAGTGCCACTGCAAGGAGGGGAGCAGGAACACATGGTCCTGATGAAAAAGACAGCTCAAGCTCAGAGCCATGCCTCCACCACTCGGCAGTGAAGCACAGAAGGGAAAAGGGGCTGGCTTACAGCAAACTGAGTGAGCAACACACAGTCTACATACTGGATCAGTACCTTGGTACTGGCAATGCAGTTGTGTGACAAGGCAAGATGCTGCAAGCTGGAAGTGCCAAAGACTTGCTCTTACAAATCCCAAGCCATATACAAGCACAAAAAAGTCACAGATGATATTCCTCTTCCCCCCTCCTCCCCCCTCCCCCCCCAAAAAAAAAAAGGAATTAACTTTTGGGTCTGCTGTGAAACGAGCGATAGCTCCTGCTGACATTAGCCAATATTTGAGACGATGGAATGGGAGAGAAGGGAAGAGAGTGGAGACCTTCCACATTTTTCTCTCCTTTTTTTTTTTTAAGATACACTCTCTGGCTATATCCTCAGTAAATGTCTGTGATTTTCTGTTACATAAATGTCAGCCTTGTGGTGGATTGGAACCTCGGGATTACTGCACTGGCAGAATTAACATATTAGACATAAAAACTGTAACATTTCATTATCCATTGTAAACTGTAAGTGCTTTCACTCTGGGGAAACTGGAAATATCACCCAAATTCACTATCATTTTCTATAAACTGACTATTCTGCTATGTATTCGCATACTAGTGCATTTGGTTTGATGGTGTATCAGTCTTTCAGTTTCATTCTGCTTTCTCTAAAATGCTGACATTTTTTACAATCCATTTTTTTGTTCTGTTTTTGTGTCTATTAAGGTAGCACACTACAAAACCACTCAGTTGAGAAAAACTAAACAAAACAATTTACCCTGGAACAAACAGAAGAGATCGTATTTGTTGAGCTGAAAACACACTAGAAGGAACCTAACCTGATGTCTGAAATAAGGGTAGAAAGCAACAGGGAGGTAAGAAAACAAGACTTCAACCCATTTATAATCATGCTAGGTTCTGTGGTCAATAGTGAGGCACTAAAGAACAGAATCTGCTCCCTTCTGCTGTTTAAACTACCTGTATTTTTCCTACCCACTATTTGGCTGGCTGCAAATTCAAAGATTTGCATAAGCCACAGATTTTGTCTGTCTCTTTGAAAGGTCAAAAATTAGAAGCAGCACAAACACACATAACATGACAAATAGGCCAGCTGGCAGCAATTTGGAGTGACCACATGGTGAAGTGGGGAGAAGAGTAAGGGCAAGAGAGGAGTGTTTCAAAGCCTGGGTCACACACATACTATAAGTAACAGGGTGCCTCAGGGGAATTTTTTTTATGTAATCAGTTTTGTATCTTTGCAAAGATTAGTGACCAACTATCCAGATTTAGTGCTGTCATGTTTCTATAAACATTTCTGAATATACTTTCTTTGATAAAACATGCAGCTGCTGACCCGATTTTTCAGATAAACATTTCACTACGTATTACATTATGTGTTTCAAAGAAGTCTTAAACATTTTTATTTCTAAGAGACCATTCGTTCTCCTCTGCAGGGAATGGAGCATTACCCTCGGACAGAGAAAGGAAAGGACAAGTAAGCAAAGCAGAAGGAGGGTGGGCAGGAACTGCAAACAGACAAAACAGTAAAAGTCTTTACCAAAACTACTCTGGTTGTTACTCACATGAGGGCGTAACGGAAGTTAAGTAGGAAGGTAGGAAAACATTTGTTGTCCCTCGTAGCTTCTGGAATGGAACAGAAAGATTAACAGGTCAGCTTCAAACATCAAGCCAGATGCACACAGCTGGTGTTAATCTGCATGACCCTCATTACCTGCAACAGTCCTCTGCCAAACAGCTGGCCAGATTTTTATTACTAACATCACCTCGACCTATTAATGAAGGGGGAAAACAATTCAAATCCAAATTGCTTCTCACTATTTGTTGCTGTTAATATCTTGCCAGAGCCACAAAACCCAATTAAGTCAGTTTCCCTTTGGTTTGCAGTCGGTCAGCTCCAGGCGCTCTGAGCTGCATTATCTGGGGCTGCCAGTCCTGCAGGGAACATTTATTTGTTTAAAAGCACCTCTTTCCACTAGACTTAGGCTTAGCTAATTGTACCACTTCTATTGATCTTAAGTTTTATAAAAAGCTTGGCTCCCAGTTGTATGCTGTCAGAAGAATTATGCTTGGGAGCCAAATTGGTTTAGTCTGGATCTCACAAAACAATAAACAGGCAGCACTGACATGGATTTTAAGATAGAAGAACAGAATGCTTTTAAAAAATAAATCTCTAGAATGCCTATCCAACTAAAGTAGCAAAAGGTCACACATCCCCAGCAAATATCACCACTGCATGCTGTTCCGAGATTGGAAACGTGAGTTGGTTAATGACACCCTGAGCATCATCCGACTGAGATTTCTTATGGCCCTTCTTTCTGACCAACTGTCTTCACATCACCTCAAAACATGGGTTTGTGGGAGGGAGAGAGCTTGCTGATGGCTCGTTATTTAAAATGGTTGTTTGCCCACAACAAAAAAATGGGAAGAGGCAACAGGAAGCTTCCTGTTGCCATTCGACCCACCACAACGCACTGAGCCCTTTCAGAACTCTTGCAGGCTCTAAGTGCTATAGATGATGTAACATCACCAGACATCTGCCAAATAAATAAGCAAGCTACAACGTGCCTTCCTCCAAACCTGCAAAGCAATTTCGATTCCAGTCCAGGAACTTGTACCAGGGTTTAATACTCCCTTCAATATATACCCTTCCACAAAGAAAATCTGTGCCCGCTGCCACAGGAACACACTTAATCCTTGTAAGCAGATGTCAGCCTCCAAAGCTGAGAAAATGACTTTGTTCTTTAGGATCAGGGAATTTAAAATGCAAGAAGTTGAAATGCCCTGATGAATTTGGTAACTTAAACCCCAAGAGGAAGCACCTGCTTCCTGAATAGCTGCCCAATTAAAAGCCCGCCACTGTTTTATGCATCCATAATTCAATGTGAATGGTCTTTCACTAGTTGACAATATACCAGCAATGGTCAAAAAAGCAATGCAGAAGAAAAAGAGAGGAGGAGCTGCCAAGAGCAAATAGCCTGAATCCCACTGCATTGCCCCATGCAACAGCTCAGGGTTGCTCAGAAAATATGGGCCCTGTCCAGAAGGAAACGGAAGACCTGATCACCCGGGACATGGAGAAGGCTGAGTTACTCAATGATGTTTTTGTCTCGGTCTTTGCTGGCAAGAGCTCCGGCCACAACGACCAAGTTGCAGAAGGCAAAGGCAAGGGCTGGGAAAATGAAGAATTGCCTGCTGATCAGGTTTGAGACCATCAAAGGAACCTGAAGGTACACAAGTCCATGGCACCTGATGAGATGCATCTGCGGGTCCTGAAGAAAATGGCAGATGAAGTGGCTAAGCCACTATCCATCACATTTGAGAAGCTGTGGCAGTCTGGTGGAGTTCCCACTGACAGAAAAAGGGAACTTTTCCCTCCATTTTTAAAAAAGAAAAAAAGAGAAGACCCAGGGAACTACAGGCCAGTCAGTCTCACCTCAGTGCCTGGCAAGATCATGGAACAGATCCTAATGGAAACAGTGCTAAGGCACATGGACAAAAAGGGGGTGATTGGTGACAGCGAACATAGCTTCACTAGGGGCAGATTGTGTCTGACAAATTTGGTGGCTTTCTCTGAGGGGGTTATAGCATTGGCAGAGAAAGGAAAAGAAACTGATGTCATGTGCCTGGACTTGTGCATGGCATTTAACACTGTCCTCATGGCATCCTTGTCTCTAAACTGGGGAAGCATGGATTTGATGGATGGACCACTTGCTGGATATGGAATTGGCTGGATGGCTGCATGCAGAGAATTGTGGTCAACGGCTCAATGTCCAAGTAGAGACCAGTGTATTCCTGTCCTCAGTGGTATTCCTTAGGGGTCAGTGTTAGGACTGGTGCTGCTTAACATCTCTGTTAATGGACAGTGGGATTGAGTGCACCCTCAGTCATTCTGTTGATGACACCAAGCTGTGTGGTTTGGTCAACACGCTGGAGGGAAGGAATGCCATCCTGAGAGACCTGGACTGGCTGGACAGATGGGCTAATGCCAACCTCATGAAGGTCAACAAGGCCAACTGCAAGGTCCTACACCTTGGTCGGGGCAATCCCAAACACAGCTACAGGCTGGACAGAGGCTGGATTAACAGCAGCCTTGAGGAGAAGGACTTGGGAATGTTGGTTGATGAAGGGTTTGGTCAGCACGCTGGAGGGAAGGAATGCCATCCTGAGAGACCTGGACTGGCTGGACAGATGGGCTAATGCCAACCTCATGAAGGTCAACAAGGCCAACTGCAAGGTCCTACACCTTGGTCGGGGCAATCCCAAACACAGCTACAGGCTGGACAGAGGCTGGATTAACAGCAGCCTTGAGGAGAAGGACTTGGGAATGTTGGTTGATGAACGCTGGAGGGAAGGAATGCCATCCTGAGAGACCTGGACTGGCTGGACAGATGGGCTAATGCCAACCTCATGAAGGTCAACAAGGCCAACTGCAAGGTCCTACACCTTGGTCGGGGCAATCCCAAACACAGCTACAGGCTGGACAGAGGCTGGATTAACAGCAGCCTTGAGGAGAAGGACTTGGGAATGTTGGTTGATGAAAAGCTCAATATGAGCCGGCAGTGTGCACTTACAGCCCGGAAGCCAGTCCTGAGCTGCATCAAGAGAAGCGTGACCAGCAAGTCGAGGAAGATGATTCTTCCCCTTTGCTCTTGTGAGACCCCACCTGCAGTACTGCATTCAGCTCTGGGGCTCCACACACAACAGGGATATGGAGCTGTTGGAGTGAGTCCAGAGGAGGCCCACAAAAATGATGAGAGGGCTGGAGCACCTCTCCTGTGAAGACAGGCTGAGGGAGTTGGGCTTGTTCAGCCTGGCGAAGAGAAGGTTCTGGGGACACTTTATAACAGCCTTCCAGTTCCTAAAGGGGCCTACAAGAAATCTTTTTACAAGGACATGTCATGACTGGACAAGGGGTAATGGCTTTAAGCTGAAAGAGGGGAGATTTACCTTAGATATTAGGAAGGAGTTCTTCCCTCTGAGGGTGGTGAGATATTGGAACGGGTTGCCCAGAGAAGCTGTGGCTGCCCCATCCCTGTCAGTGTTCAAGGCCAGGTTGGACGGGGCTTTGAGCAACCTGGTCTAGTGGTAGGTGTCCCTCCTCATGGCAGGGGGTTGGAACTGGATGATCTTTAGAGTCCTTCCAACCCAAACCATTCATTGATGATATGAATCTATGAAAAACAAACGCCAAGAACACACAAGAACAAATAGCTTGCCTGCACAATTAGCAACCACAACAAAAAGCAAGAAACCATAGCAATCCCTTTAGCTGAACTAGAAATAAAGCTGGCAGGCTTCTCATTGCAGCCTGCCTGCCACCATGCCACCCAGGGCAAAAGAAGGCAAGGCTGGATCAGAGACTGGCGCATGATTCTCACCAGGCATTAGGCAGAAGCTTCAAATATTCAACCCAGGTCCTGATCCATCTTCACGTCAGCTAAGAGAGGCTCCCAATGGGTTGCTGGCCCAGGACAAAGTTATTCAGCCATTTACCAAAAAGCCTTGTTTATTTTGTGTTGGTTGTTGCTTTCCCTCAGCCCAGCCAGGTTTTCAAGAAACAAATGCTTTCCCTGTAAATAGGCAGAAACTCAGCTAAAAATAGGATGTCCCACACACATCGTGAAGCAAGGAGGACTTGGCAGGAGAGGGACTGTGTCTATTAGGAGTTTGGGCAGGACCAGCAGTAGATCAGCAACCTTTGTGGGAAATTTTATCTGCATTACTACACATGCACAAAGGATATCAGCTTGGAAGTCTTAGAACACGCTGGCGTGAATCCTAATGATGGGCAGAACTGTCGCTCCGCTCGATTACAATCTGCGTCGATACCCAGGGCCGGGCCGTCGCTTCCCCCATTTCCCACCACCTCCGGAGGGGTGCGGAAAGCCCCAGGGAGAGGCTGTGCTGGCCTCAGTCCAGCGCTCAGGTCGGCAGCAGCTTCGGAGAGCTTCAGTCGCCACATGCTCAGTGCAGGCTGGCTCCTTGGGCACACTCACACCGAACACTGGCAGCTCTCATGGAGCACACATGCCAAAATCTTTCTCCTGCTCCACAGAAGTCAGCCCTTGCCCTACCCCAGACATCTGCCACAAAACCAGCTCCCTCTGACATGGGGTATCTCCCTCCCTCACCTGGGTAGGGGCTGAAGAGAATAACTGACTGATGTATGGACCATGAGCCAGACCAAGCAGAGACTTTCATTCATTCATGCCAACAAGTCCCCAGGAGAAGCAGACCCCAGGTTTTCCAAACTAGAGAGTAACAGCAAGAAAAAGCCTGCCCTTCTTCCCCATCCTCAAGTTCTTTTTGCAACAAAACCAGGGTTGGAGGCAGCCCCTCGCTCTGTGCCTACTGCCACCAGCCCTTCCAGGAAGCAAAGGTGCTGCGGGCAAGGCAGGAGGCGTCCTGTAATTAAGCACTGAATCAAAAAACTCACATGCAAAGAGAAGAAGTTACGATTAGGCAGACAATCTCAGTTCTGACATCTTCTAAGTTTAGCCTACTTAAAACTATAGCATCAATAATATATATTTAACAGAGGCTGGGATGCAGAGATTTTAATGTGTCTCTTGAAAGGACCACAGGAAAAGAAACTAAAATGTTTTTTAAAGAAATTAAATTTTTCCATGTAAATTAACCAAAGTTTGGCTAGAAGGTCTACAAACAGTTTCCTTACTTTTGTCTAAGAAAATCTGTGATACCTGACTATACTGAGGTCAGAGCACTCCTGTTTTCTCCCAGTAGGACTCCCCTCAATGGGAGCTCCAGCCTTCTTAGAGATCCATTTTGTCTTATCTGCAAAGGCCTTTTCATCTCTTTCATTATTCTAGAAGCTCCTAGTGAAACGCAAGCGTCCCCAACAACTACTGTAAATCCTCAGTCCTATTTTCTGGGTTTAGAATGGCTGTAACAGTATGGTATCATCATACAATACTTATCCTTGAGAACATGTAACTCCAATTCAACAATCCTATTACATATGCTCCTAGCATTTGTACAGAAGAGATTTAGCTCTTAGCTCTCCATTGTTTTATCTCTTTCCGTGTCTGCCAGTGCAGAAATTATCTCAGGCTATAGAACAGGTCATGTCCAAATGCTTCTCCTATCTTGCTGTAAATCTGGAAAAAAGGCAGCCATCACGTAGCTGACACTACTCTGTCAAGGTTCCTAAATTCACCTTTTAAATGCCACCCCTCTGAAGTGAAGTGGAAATAATCAGTTATGCTGTCTCCCTAGCATCCCATCTCTAAGCAATGTTATCAAAAGGACAATTTGTGCCATCCAGGCACAAGTTCAATCCCCTCCCAAGTAGTGCAGGGCTGAAAGAACCCCTACCACAATCGTAAGATGCCAGTAAGAGACTAACATGCTAAAGGGCAAAGAGCCCATCTAGAGCAGAGCAGTCAGAAGGGAGCTCCCAAAAGCAGAGATGGCAAAGGACAAAATGAGGGCAAAACAAGAAACACAGACACAGGCACAGATGGAAAAACCCACCTTCTATACTTCAGTGACTTGCCCTAGAACTTGGGCCCAGGGTGGCAGGCTAAAGCCACACGAGCATACCACGCTGCTGGCAGGGGGAAATCATCCCATCCTGCTCTCTTCTGCCTCTGATCCCCCCAGTCTGCATGTACATTCTTCCCTCACAGGCACCTCCAGCTGCCCATGGCCCTTCCCATGCCCAGCACTATTCATGCCAACTCACTGCTTTTGTCAGCAACCTGAGCCACCATGGAGCTGTCTCCATGTCTCAGCAACACACCCACCTCTTGCATAGTCAGACCTGTAACACTTCTCTTTCATTTATTCCAAGCGCAGTGCTCCTACAGGCCTATCCTCCATGACATATGTATACATTTCTTGAATCAACATCTCCTACATCTAATACTGAAATCCTGTTTTAATGCTGTTTTGCCACTCACCTGCCAGGGATATCCCCTCTCTCTCTCACAGCGGTATCCCCTTCTGTGCTCTTGCCCAAGACCTGTCTCTTACCTCATCCCATTTTTCCCTCATATCACACCTCCAACACATTCTTGACAACGCATAGTTTAGTCATTACAAGCAAGTCTAAACCCTGGCTATGCAACATTTGCCAGCAAGACAGCTCTATCTCCGTGAGAACATCAGCCCAGCTTTCTAAATACGCAGCTCTCAGCAGGTTTGACACTGCAGCTCAGAGCCAGCCCACAGAGCGGGCACTGCTCTCGAGAAACTTGCCCTTTATGTACATATATTAATGTAACTGTGGCACTTACAGGTGCTTTTGACTTGTCTTGCAGAAGCTCCACTCAAGGAGCACTCACTGGAACAATCACTGAGAGGAAAGTAAGGATTAAGAAAAATTGGATCCACAAGGTGTATCACACCACCAACCAAACATTGACAGTAGTACTAAAAATGAAAGGCAGGAGATATCACTCAGAGTACATTCTCACTATTAGTTCAAACCAAGAGCATGAGAGGGACAGCATAACCCAGGGCTGTACATTCCCAATGCCTCCTTCATGCTATCCGAGCATGGCTGCACCCACGTGTCAGTCAAATCAAGCCACCCAAAAGTGCATTTGATAAAATCAGGTCATTTTTTAGCCATGTGGCGTGGGAGTGCTGGTAGACACCAGCAAGGCAGTAGGAACACAGGGCCCAGCAAATGAAGAGGTGCAATAATGCTGTCCCTTTCAACAGCAACTCAGCTCTGGAGCATTAAAAAAATGAAAATCTCCCAGATGCTCAAGAAAGTAATTCCCCCCCCCCCCCTGAAAAGTTAGCCAAGAGAAACAGGGAGCAGGCTGCAGTCACCCCCAACCCTGCTCTCTCAACACCACCAGCGCTGCTCAGAACAGTTGTTTCTGTGTCTTTCCCAACCAGCCTCTAAGGCAGATTGCTGGTTTGGCTTCAGCACCTGTGGGGAACACGTGATCTTGCCCGGCGACCGCAGCATCCCACCCCATAATAAGCCATTTCCATTAACCAAGCCAGAGTTTTACTAACAACATTGCCCTACCAAAAATTAGTTAAAGGCTACAAGGTACCTAGGCACAATCCCATCCTATTCTGCTGAGCGCCATCTTCTCTCCACCCTTGCAGCATGGTGAACTCCTTTAACCACGCTATTTTGCTGTCCCCCCACAGCCGGACATGAGATATGCCTTTAGCAGCCCCTCACCTCTGACCCACCACTTCCAACATCCGTTTCTCATCCTCTTCCTTTCCCTCTCTCCCTCTCTCATCTGGCACATTCCCACCAGCCTACAATCCCAGCCTTTGTCTCCTCCTCCAAGCAGCACTGATCCCCGCGCCCTCTCCCCTCCCCTGCTCCCCCCCAGCCACCCAGCACTATTAACAGCACTGTACTATTCAAACACTGTAAAGTTTAGAAGTGTGTAAAAGTCACAGGAAGAGAGGAAAAAATAACCAGTGAGTATATGCTGAGTGGTTTTATTTAAAACACAGCTTATACCTCAATCCAGACACCAGTCTGCAGATACAGCCCTCGCCTCGCCTCGCCTCGCTGCTGGCCCCATGCCACCGCCATGTCTGCTTTCCTCATGCCCTCCTCCACACCTCCCCAAGGTGCCAGCTCTTCACTGTCTGCTTCACCTACGGCCCAGCTCTCCCCACATTGCCTGCCTTCCTCATGGCTCCCACAGTCATGACCCTTCCCAACATCATTCCCAAGGCAGCCGCATGGCTGCACGGCCACACTCCGAGCGGGCCTCCAGGCCGTACCACAGCACAGGCACGCAACAAGACAGGGACAGCAACAGCCATAAGCCCCTTTCTTTGCCCGAGCCCTGCCTTGCTACCACACTGGAATGGCAGCACGTCTGGCCAGCGCTGGCGTTACCACAGGCACGCCGTGCAGGCTGAACCGAGCACGTTTCCAGCACAGAGGTAACGCAGTGCTGGAGGGGCTCACCCAGGGTCACGGCAGGCTGTCATCAGACAAGGCCATGGTGAAAGAAGCTGAACATCTCAAGAGATATGCCACGACCTGAACTGAAGCATCACAGGCCTCAGGGAGAAAGTATGGGATGTGCCGTGACTGCTGTTATGTGTAAGACCAGACCAGATCGGGGTCTTCACCTTTTACTTCTGTTCGGCAAGTGATTCTCCAGAGCAAAACCAGAAATGACTCCTGGCTGAACAAGCTCATCTACGCTCACAGCAACATGAACTTGCTTTCACAGGTTCCTCTGGAAGATCCCCCTCAAAGGAGATTCCCGAGGATTCCCAGACAAAAAGCCACACAGGCTTATCATCACCACCACTGTTCTCTCCTCAAGTTTCTATGAATCTACATATCAAATAGATCAAAGAGGGAAACCTCCCCCCTGCTTGCATTTCCAGTGCTGCCTTCAAATCAGCCTCTGATGTCACCGGTTCTCTTTCATTACTACTGCTTTCGTGCCCTGGACTTGTCCATGGCTCTGGCCTTCTATTACGATGTTTGCTACATTACCAGTACTATTTTCTCTGTGCCTGCCCAGCCTTTCTCTTCCTTCAAACTCACTCTTTGCTCCAGTTTCTCCAAAGACACCTTCTTCCAGTTCACGTTACTGCTTTCTTTATCACAGGACTGTGAGGTCTGAGTTTTCACAGGGCTGTGAGGTCTGAGTTTTCACAGGGCTCAGCCTGTCCCTTCCAGACCAATGTGGCAAACAAATCCCCTCAGAACATGTCCAACAGCATCAAAAAAGGTGGCAATATGCATGATCCTGTCCGTGGCAGGGAGGTTGGAACTAGATGATCTTAAGTTCCTTTCCAACCCGATTCTATGATGTTCCTGCACCAGATCACTTGTTTATACACATACACACACATAAAAATGCTTGTAAACGCTTTTTGAGAGGGAAGTGGGACCACAAAGCTCTTCTAACCTACACAGTCCTATGATTCTGACATCCTTCTGCAAACAATATACAAACAAAGACTAGAAATGGAAACAGCACTGCTCACTTGACAGCATACAGCAGAAGTCCTCTTCCCACCTCCACTGCAGCACCACAGTGTGACCTTTGCTTCAACATTACACTTCTCAAAGAATCACAGTTGATTCTCATTAATGCAGATATGGCATCAAAGGTCATCTTCTGCAATGTAACTAGTAATCTACCAATGAAAATCATAATATAAGTAAGTAGATAATTAGGACTGCTTAAGACTCAGGAACATCACTACCATATAATATATTATTATCGTATCACCTGTAAAAGCTTGTAAATATAAACCAACAGTGAAAGCCCTCACAGCTTGAGAAATATTTCCTATTTTTCCCTTTCTTCAGCCCTCTTTGACAGGTAAAGAGGGCTGGATTATGTAAATATGCCATTTAAATGAGGCAGGTTTGACAGCCTCCTGAAGAGGCTGGAGCTAGCCATGACTGGAGCTAGCACAAACTGGAGACGGGCACGTGGGCTGGAGGCTGAGTCTCAGGGTGCAGTCACAGGCAGCAAGAGCAGAAAGACCGACTGCGGCTACCAGGTCCACCAACGTCAGGGTGGGTGGTTGGTAGCACTGAGTACTGTTGCTACCTCTTCAGCCTCACCAAGCTGAGTAAAGACAAAGGTGTCTTTACCAGACGCACTTGGCAAGTGACATTTGGGAATCCCTCTTGGCACAGGCTGAGATGTAGTTAAGGACAAGGAGCTCTGAAGTTTGCTTTCCTATAGAAAGCAAATTTTTCTATGGCAGAGAATTGCAGGCTTTGTCCTGTTTCAGGCCCAAAGATGCCTGTGTCTTCCTCCAGCATTTTCCAAAGGGACAATTTTGCCCCCAGAAAGTAGGGAGTTCTTCAGTTAGCACCAGTAAGACAGAGATAATGTTTACTTTGATAACGCGACTGTCAGTGGGATTTTGAAATGTCACTCCCACACCTAGCAGATGCAGTTGGCGCATTCCTTGTTTTAGAAAAATGTACTGAAGTTCCTTTTGTAATTGATGCAAAATGTTTCACGAGGCTGGAGCTTTGTTTTGGGGGGGGAGGGGGAACAACTCTCATTCCCTTTCAATTGAAAGGCATTTTAATTAATCGTCTTGAACACATTTAAACTGTTCAATCCTTTTTAAAGGTGCTTTTGCAGGGACAAGCTATGTCCTTAAGTAAAACCCACATGGCACCAAGCTGAACTAAAAATGCCCACAATCAACACAAAAGAACGAGCTGGTGTTTCAAGAAGGTGGATTCTCCACCTATCATCATTCTTGGCCCTGACTTTGCCAAAACTTACATCTGTGACTAACTCTGGAAGGATAACCAAGACAAATGTTTGTATAATGGGTGCATGAAACTGTTACTTGTTTTTAAACAAGCATGTAAGACAAATCACAACTGGAATGACAGTGTGAAAAACAAATGAGGGGAGACAACAAAAACCTGTGGGAGAAAGATGACATGAGTTCCAATGAGTTTTAGTACCTTATCTTACAAGTGAGCTCACCTAGTTATTTAAGTACCCAAAAAGCTTTAAACACTCCAAACCCACCTGCATTATTCACATTCTCTTTACCCCTTCAGACTTCTTCCTCTTTGGCCAAATGCACCTGGAAGAGGGAAAGCCCTACAAAACATCCTATATCTTGAACCCAGGATATAAGAAAATCTGGATGTAGAAAGATTTATTCACAAGTTAACACCTCACTCAGAAATAAATCTTTGATTTTTACCCTGTGGCAACTAAACCTCCTCTCCCTACAAGTCCTGATATTGAACTTCATGGAAATTTGACCAGGGTCCTAGGAAAACGGCCATGACATTTTCTAAGGGCACAGATCTATATACCCATATGCTGGATTTTAACTTCATCAGCTAAGAAACAAATCCAATCTGTTTAAGGCTGGAACAATACTGCTTACCCTCTATTCCATCATGCGAAGTTTAAAAATGAACTCAGTGGGTTTTGGTGTTTTGGTCCTAAAACTAAGGCAATGATCACTTTATCATCTGCATTAAATTCAGCTTGTCCTTAATACCATCACAGTCTGTGAATTGCTCCTCTGTTTTCACAAGAGGATTTAGTTCTATTTTCTTCTTTAAGAAAACTAAAGATATATAGGCATATATTTTCATATATATATATAGGCAATATACAAATAACATTTGGTTGGAGAAAGGAAGACAAGCATACCCTGTACCAAATTCTGTGCAGTTGTTATCCTCCGTTACACAGACACTTGGCAATCTTCCATTATAAAATTTATGCACTAAAATTAGCTCTCACAATTGCAATCAATTGGAACAATCAAGCATAATTCAAAAAAAGAAAAAGGTGAGCATGGAAAACAATGTTACAGCACTGCAGTGGTTCCTCTATTTATTTATAATTAAGTCCAATACAGTCTTTCCATCCATCATTTGTAAGGCTGCAAGCACATAACCTATAAGCAGAGTAATTTCTCATCAAGACATTTCCTTCTGCGATGCCCTAGAACATTTCCTTTTCATTTCATTTTTGGCACAGTCTCCTCATCTTGGGGAAGGATGCTGGGAAGAGACCCTAGAAACTCCCCAGTGCAGAAGATGCCCAGCTCTATCTCCCCACATGCCAACTTCACCCTCCCAAGCTGCTTCACAAATCCCTTTGCTTCATGCACCCCTTTTCCTTTGCCCCTGTTTCTGCAGAGAAGTGACCTGGGTAATGCTGCTCTCTCTGTCCTTCTTCACCCAGCACCCATCCACGTGGTGATATCAGAGGGGATGGTGCAGATCTCCAGGACCCCATGGAGCCACAGAGCTCAGGGACAACCTGGCCCTGACTCTACAGATTATTCCCAGGGCTGAATCCCATTTCCAGCACTGGATGTCGAGTGGCAGAGCACAGGGGCTTTTCAGGAGGGGTGGTCCCCAGGGCAGCACCGGGGCTGCCTGTAGCCATAATAGCTTACAGGGCAGGAACACGCACATCACCATTTTGAAAACATGAGCCTCACTTTCTCGCTTCGGTGTGGGGTTAAGGGTTAAAAGCCATCTTACCAATGAACAGCGAAGCATCAGGAACACTCCTCAAAAAGATTTTCATGACCATAAATGACTAAGAAAACTAAGACTTGGTTGATATGCATCATTTTTTATTTTTTAATCATCCTTTTTGACACAGATGGCATATACTGTGTGTGAGTATGGTGCCAGAGCAGAACTCAAAGCTACAGGCAGCTTTGTACAGATTTTTTCCCCCTTGAAACAACAACTCATGAAACTAGTAATAAATGTTAGATTGTTTGGAACGAAAAGCAGATAATGTATATAAACTTCTGGAAACTAAACACATATGGCAAGAATATGCTAGAGAATATAGAATACTCTAGAGAATGCAAATAACGAAAAAATCCTCTCTGTGTAATGACTCTGTCTGGCATCCCACTTTAATCTAACCAGTCCTCCATCTTCTACACTAACAATCTACATAACTTCTTGCCCCCAAAAACCTACATCTTGCATGTCATCACTCATTCAAACTGAATAACCTGCCACTGTTATAATTCACTTCTGAGTTTCGGGTTGGGTTTTTGTTTTGGGTGTGTTTTTTTTTAACAGATCACAACTGCATTGTAAAGGAATATAGATAGATAAATAAGCATATGGTATTTTGCAAAGAGAGGAGTAAGAAAAGCTTGCATGGTACAGCTTGATCCAATCAGAAGCAAAGCCCTCGGGTACTACAATTTGTCTCCCTTCCTCAGTTCCTAACAGCAGATGCTCTACTGACCCAGACCTATCACACCGAAAAGAAAAACGAGCATAAGCTCATCATTCTTTGTATCATCTAAAAACTATTTACATTGGCCAACATGAAACAAATTAAGCCATTCTAGACACAATAGAGAGCCCACCAACACAAGTTTAAGAATTTTCCATGGATGTCATTTGGCTTTGGTCCAAGCCTGTAATGCCATTTCTCACTGACATCCTTTTGCTCCATGAAATTCATGCTCAAAATTCATGCTCAAAATTCTCATCAGATAAAGCCAGAGAGGCCTCTCAGCAAAACATCCAGATAACCAGCTGACTCTTCAGCAAAGTCTGCCACAAAAAGAGGCAAAGGGCATGACAAAAAAAGGATTTAGTATAATACTGGTTCATGTGACACTAAATAGAAGCCAGTATCTAGCACATCTTGCCTTCATTTTATTTTTTCATCGAACACACCTGTTCTCCTCTTTCAAGATGAGGACTAAGCTGTTTAAACAGCCAAGTTACTTTGAGAGCTATTTCCCTCAGCACACAAGCAAGCCCAGGCAAGAGAAACCATCCCTTCAAAACACGGCTGCTCCCTGGAGACAGTGCAGGGCGAAATTTGTGGAGTAAATATGCTCTGTGACTGTACGAAGAGCCTCACACTTGGCATTTCAGCACGCTACATTCCATAATTGCTCCCCACACACACCCCCAAAATGCACATTGCAATGAGTTCTACTGTCAAACTCTCATCAATTTGGCTTTTTTGCTCACAGACTAAGCTGCACCTGTAGGTTTGAGTTGCTGCACCCCTCCAGGCAAACCAGCATCAGAAGAAGGTGACTGTCAAAAACGATAGCAGGAAACAAGAACTATAGAACTATTTTTTATATGAAGAGTTTTTCAGTTGAGGGATGAAAGTTTCTTTTCAAAGGAGAAAAGAAATCCAAGAAGACCCATCATCCCGTGGCCATTCACCTGGGAGGATCAGACGTGTTAGGAAGAAGAGCAGGAACCTGAACTCAGGCTTCCACTTTCCAGCTGAGACTCCTGACCACTGCCAAGGCAATACTCATCATTCAAGTCCAGAGCAGCTTCTTTACTCCCTCCCTCTCTGAATCAAACCCAGTTTTAAACCAAAGCATAGTGAGAACATCTCTGATTTCTTCAAGTCTTACAGGAGATCATTTACATTTTCAATGCAACTGCAATTAAAAGCTATGCAAGCTCAAGTTATTTAAAATTCCTCATTCTGAGTTTGAATTAAGAGGAAAAACATCTAGGG
>NW_009944835.1:216347-261370 GCF_000696875.1 Nestor notabilis
TATATGAACTGCAAGGGATAGTTTTAAATATAGCAAAAAGGAGATGGCTAGAGGAAAGGATATGGAGAACTGAAGCTGATAATCAGGAAATGAGAATGTAACAACACACCAGACTCCGGAATGCCCTCCAAAAGCAATGAAAAGATAATCATTGCAAAAAGCACTGCCACAGCAGATGATGATCAGCAGCTGAACACATAAATTCTTATGCTCCTGCTGTGCTACGGAAATGCAATGATATCCCAAATACTGGAATTTTCTTAGACTAGAAAGACAGGAAAAAGAAAATGGCCACACTCCAAAAGTATCTAAGTATTTCCAGTGTTGACTAGCACAAACCCCAAATAGTAGCAGAGACTTGTGTACCCATGTTGCCCTAAAGGAAAGACCTCATTAGCTGGCCATCCCACTCCTCAGCCTAGGAAGCATGCTGCCAGCCTGCTCCAGGCACCAGAGGCAAAAGGTCCAAGGGCAGCCACTTACGTAGATAACTTCGACCCTGGCCATGGCCAACCCAGGCACTACACATCTTTCGAGATCAGGTGCTCGTTGAGCAGATGACTGTTCAGATAACACGCTGCAAACAAAATCATACACATGGATACACATAAGAAATACTTGGGCTTCAAAGGCATTTTTCTTCAGCTCATAAACATTGCAGGAATTTCTCTCATGTCTTAAATAGCATCACTCTGTGCACAAAGTCAAGTCCACTCATGGCACCGTTTATGTTTGTCCAACCATAAGAAACAAAATGACAGCCTTCAGCCGCTCACAGAGATTGCAGTACAACATCCTGAGGTTCAGAGATGCTCTGCAATGATGGGATAAGCTATTTTTGGAAATCTATCTGGTTGCTAAGGCAAATTCTTGCAACAATACGCACCATCCACCAAGCAGAATCTGGTTTGCAAGTCAGGAGAGGAGGAAAAATTAAGATGAGAGATGACTAACCAGGGTAACACAAGAAATCAAATGAAATGCCATGCTATACAGAAATATGGTTATGGTTTCCATCAAGACTCAGCTGAACTCCTACACAAAACACGCCTGGTTGTTTTGAGCCAACACAGCCCAGATCACAGGCTTGAAAGACATTTCAAAAGGTTGTACAAGGCATCCTACTGCCCCCAAGGCAGGATTAACTATATCTAAACAGTATCTTATGCAGGGCATACCACTACTAAATCATGAGCACTTGTTCATACAGCTCTCTTGTATCAATATTATTTGCCTTTTACACAAGGCAGTGAAACAGAAAGAAGTAAAGCAGTAAGCCCTCAATTGCACGTTAACTCTCCTGCAAAATTAGGAAATCATTCCAGACGCTCAAAAATCCACAAATAATTGATGGATGAGTTTTCTAGGAGCTCTGTGCACGGATATCTTCTCATTTGCAAAATTACTGGAGCCTCAGTTCACATCCACCTGTTACACATCTGGAAAGTCTCAGGTATTTTATAAAAGACTATGACAGCTTTTCTATCCAAATTCCAAACTTTCAGCCCAAGAAATGTCTTTTGAAATTTAACAGGGCAAAGATGGTAAAAAAAGGACAAGGGGAGAGGGGAGGGGGCATAAATCATTTTCCATTTGTCCATGAACAGTGAAGAATGGAAACTTGCATGCTAATGTTTAAAAACACGAGCTCTGGATGACACAAACTGGAAAAGGTTGTATAATTATACCTAACTGCCGCATCTGCTGAACTCAACTGAGATTATAAGAAAGTGTGCAGACCAAGCTTAGTAAACCATCACACTTGGTAGCTGAGTGCTTTGCGTGTCAGAAGAAAGCTTCTGTAATTAAAATATCTCCCTTACAACTGAGAACAGAGAATATTTAATTAGGCTTTAAACTGTTGAGGAGAGGCTTATATAATAATCTCACCTAGGCCTCACAGTCAAATAAAGTGCCTACCAATACTTAGCCAAACTTAAGCATACCTCACTGGTAACAGACAGTACTCCCAACACAGCCTAGCATTACAACTGAATTAGTGTGCTCTTTTCCTCCATTTTGACTTCTGAAATAAAAAGGTTCAAATCAATGAGAGACTTGAGCACTGCAGAGACCATGAACTAAGTGAAATTCACATAGCCACCAGACTTAAAGATTACTGATGCAATTGGCAGGAGCAAAACTAAGAGCAGAATGACCACCAAGACTGAAGCAGAACCTCTGCCACAGGTGATGGATGGACATCCAGTGGTGTAGACACCTCCACTGCAGTCCTAGCCACATTTCACAGGCTTCTGGCCAGCAGGGGTTGCAACTTTCTTCACTGAAATAACCATGATCTGGGCAGCATATGAGACATCAGTTCATTCTTTTATGCCAACACAGTGCACCCCAGCCCCCTGCCTTCATGAAAGAGAAGTTTTCAGATGAAGGTCCATCTGACACGTTTACCTTTGGCCTACAGATTCCTCACATACATGTGTGTGACATAGGGATCCTCTACAAGAGTTGTCCCTGCCCAAAGGGGTAGCACAGCCCTGGCAGAAGGCATACCTGTGGGCTCCAAGGGACAGGCCAGGACACCAAACCAGGCAGTAAGCCCTTCCTGTTTCTACTGAACATGCAGAGCTCCAATGCCACTCAGAGCTAAAGCAGCAGCCCTCGTTTTGCTCCTCTGCTCAGGAAACAAATCAACTTTTACTCAGTGGAGCATTTCAGCAAGTAAAGATAAGGACCTAGCTGAACTATTCAGAGCTTAAACTGCAGCTGCCTTTAAACCCTTATCAACCATAAGACCAAACACAAGGTTTTATACTCTTCCAGCTGCCTCCAAAAACCTCTTCAAATGGGACTGCTTAATATTTCCCTAGCCAGTCACAAATACCTGGCAATTCTCCATATCCACAGTGTGTTCTGCTGTGTGAGCTCCAGACAAGGCACCTGCACCACTTGGAGGCAAAGCACAAGCAAGAATAAGGCACTCCCAAGCTGCTGCAGCGATCCAAAAATCCTGCTCAGGCACTGTAAGGACCGTACCGTGCATGTGGGTACACACATGCAGCAGATTAAGAAACTGTCTGGTTCACTTTAGGTGCTGTTAAAGAGCCTAATGCTTCTAAATAACTCAATTTTGAAAAGTGGGCTTAAATACCATTGAAACCTAAGATCATAATGAGAAAAACACATGTACACATGCTAAGAAACCAAACAGCTTTTCAGAACAGGATTTCTCTGACATGCTTATAAAGAAAGCTTTTTTTGCTTAAACCATCATCAACTGAAAAGCAGGAGAAAGACTTCAACAAATTTGTCAGTAAATAGTCCCATTCTACACAGGTAAAAACACTGGAACAAAAGTAATCCAATAACCTCCTAAACTGATACGATACCATTGTAAATTACAATATTTATGCACATGTGATATTTGTATATGTACATACACATGTATCACAATGTAGACCTTTCTTTAAACAACTTGAGGAGGAAGTTTGGTCACACAATGACCTACCTGTACAGAAAAGACTAAAGGTGAAGATAATCTCTAATCTAAGTGAAATCCATCGCAGTCAGGAGACCCATCCTACTGACAAAGATCAGACAGGGAATGAGACCCATCTTTTATTTCCCACAGCAGCGTTTCCTTCTGGGCAGCCCTACTACATCTCCCTAAGCCTCTACCGCTCCTTCACTCACCATCATTCCAAGCAAGCCAGCAGCTTATGGGCAGGCAGCAGTTTATGGAGAGGGCCCGCCTTTGCTAAGGGCATTTACCTGCATTAAAGTCCTTTTCTCCCTCCAAAGGGCCCCACAGACATATCAGCTGGCTTCTCTTCTCTGCTTCCCTCTGAAGGGAATGAGTTAATAAATGGTTTAATAAATATCAGGATGGAACACGCCTGTAGCTTTACTAGACTGTATAAATGGTTAAAATTTCCCTAGAGCACCAGGAAGCTTGTGGGGAGGACAGAAAATGAACAGCTGCACAAATGTAAGATTAGGAAAGGAGGATGGAAGGTACCAGGAAGTACCTGAAATATTTCCGAAGAGATACAGATGCAGAATCACCCAGTATCCTGACAAGTACTCTGATTTTAAAAGACACTTTAATCTGCCTTAGATCTATATAAACAAAGATCATAGAAACAATTGTATATAGCAGCCTGGGAAAGGGCATCATCTTTCACTTCGTAGCTTTACTTTGGAGATGAGGGAGGAGAAGGGAAGAGAGAAGCAAAGTAACCACGGTCAGCATCACAGCTCAACGTGAACAGGCCTGTTCCTTTTGTTACTTTGGTCATCAGGATAATTAAATCCTTTGTAACAGCCACCGCTCCGCGTCAGACAGCGCGTATAACCGTGAGCCAACTTCTCAGAGTTGCACAAAAGAGCTGCTACATATTGCAAAATAGCCTCTGTGCCTCCATCAGCACTTTCAGGACAGATTCTGACACTGCTACTCCAGCAGCACCACACCACACCGATGGGCCAGACTGACGGAGAGCCTCAGCCCATGCCAGCACATGGAAGTCCAGTGCCATTTGGGGAGCAGTGTGGCACCCTGTGTCTGAGGTACAGCCTGCTCTGTGCCACAGGGGGGAACCTGCAGTTCTACCACAGCTTGGATGCCACAGGCCTTTTTGGAAGAGCAGTGGAGTTGGAAAGGTCAGTCTGAGTTGCTGCAATTCTGTTTCCACCCTGCCTCCCCCAACTACAGGGTTTCTAAATTAATCTGGGTCTTTAGACTTGTCAGCTTTTATTGCTGTTTCTTAAAGAAAAGCCCAGCTTTCATGCTCCAAACTACAGGGCTGAAATCCCCAGACAAGTTTAGTAAGTGCTTTTTGCAATTCGCCTCTGCCCTTACTCATCCAAGTGTACTCCCTTAAGTGTCTCTTAAAAACCTAAGATAGGAAATGCATTTAGTTTCTTCCTCATTTTCCCCTCCCTGCAACGTTTTAATCAAAACGCGCCAGCCAGCTACATCCAGCAGGCGCGGGGCAGATGGGAACAGCACCGCTTTGTACAGATTACACTCGACAAGTCACATCAGTGGGGCGCAACCTGAAAACCCCCCCCCAATCCTGACCTCTGCTACTCAGAGGTCTCTGACTTGGGGATGCCAGAGGGCAAGAAATCCCGCTTCTGTGCAACAAGACATTGTTAAAGAGAAAATTCCTCGGGTCTTTTTCTCTTTTTCCCTAAATCCTTGACAAGAACATCTGTGTGTGCATGGCCCACAGCAAAAATAATCCTATGCCTACCAAAATCAAACAGGAATTTACTGAGCAGCTCTCATGCACTGCAGGGACCAAGCCAAAGCCTAGGAACCCGCACTGGCTGTCCCGTGACAATGTAGCACCTTTTCTATTTCAGTTTCACTTAAGTACAGGAGGGAAAAGAAATTACTAGAAACGTGTTTAACTAATAACTGGAAACTTTCTGTTAAACTAATCAGAGCACTACACTTGCGTAGGGGTGCGCTATGGCTTCCTAGGACGCAGTAACCAACCAAACATAACCCACCATCGGCCCCTGGCAGGATCAGCTGCTCAGCTGCAACAGCACACATCTGTTAGCACTGGCAATTTACAACTGGAAAGTATTAGGGAGGGCTGATTAATTGCTACAATATGAAATTTCCATGCCTTCATTTTACATTAGCGGCTTCACAGTTAGCAAAAACCCGAGGGACAATCAGAACAGGGTGGGGGGGGGGGGGGGGGGTGTGGGGAAAGCAGTCTCAGGGCCAGGAGCATCCTCAGAGGATGCTCCCTTTTCAGCAGCCCTTCAGCTTTCATCAGAAGCAAACAAGGCCTCCATGCTTTGAAGCTGCACAGAAAATGCCACGGCTAAAAGCTGACACAGTGACATCCTCCAGAGCCCCCAGACAGCCCCAGGGCCCCTTTCTGCCATGGAGGAGGCTGGTGCCCCAGGGGCATGAAGCACTGCAGAAGGACCACAATTGGCCACAAGATGGATGGAGACAAAACCATCCATCTTCCTTCCCTGCCTCCCTCCTCTTCTTCCCCCATGATAATGGTGACAGTTACACGGCAACTCCAAGGCTGCAAACCTCTTGCTTCACACTTCCCTCCCCACCCAGCCCCTGGTGCCACATGTAGGGACCAGCCACCTTAAGAAGTGGAGACCATCAAGATCCACCTTCACCTTACCAGAGTGCAGGAGCGGGACCAAGCACACACACACCTGAATGGGCACAGGGACCAGTGGCGGCCATGGGAGAATCCCAAATCCACCGTCAGACGGACAGCTCACCACCAACCTAAGGCACAGGGACACATGTATGTGTGTTGCAGGCTTCCCACCACAATGCTCAGGTCCAATTCGCCAGCACCGGGCCAATTTGCACCCACTGCCAAAGCAGGAAGTAGGAAACCCCACTGCGTCTTGCTCCCTGGATGGAGCAAAGCAAGATGACAGCTTTGCTGTCACCTCCCTGTATCCCTTCCTCTCCCCTCTGCACACAGGCAGTGGGCTTATTTCCAACACGATGAACTCAGATGAACAAAAGAACAAAACCTCTCACCCCCTCCCTCCGGAGGAGAGGGGAAGATGCAGAGTTCGGTCTGCCACTCTGCTGCTAGCTGGCACTGCCGCTGCCAGTGCCACGCAGGCCGACAAGCGCTGCGTAGTTTCACACACCATATGTGCAGCAACCGGGAAGCGCCAACAGCACAGGGCTGGAGGAGCAGCCACTGCCTGCAAATCAAAGGTGCTACGGGGAGGGAGAAGCAGCAAAACAACAGCCACAAGTAATCTGTCACATGCAGTCTTTCCAAGGTGACGTAACGCCCCTGGTCGTGGTGCCAGTCCGACCCGAAAGGTGTGCGGACACAGGGAACACCTTGGCATCACCCACCTACATGAGCAGTGCTTCTGGAAGTGATAAACCCAGAACACGGCATCCACACCCACCCCAGGGCCCACAGGGGAAGATTTGGGGTCAGCATCCCATGCAATTACAGGCAAGGTCAGGGCAGCAGGAGCACTGCACACGTGGCTGGTTGCATGCCATGCACACAGCTGAGCCTGGCAGCTCTGCCCTGTCCTCCCAGCCTACAGCCATACCCCTGGGACCTCTGCCTCCAGCTGGGAAACCCACTGGCAATGTTGGGTATTCTCACTGACCGGGACCCACACCAGGCACGAAAGCAGGGTGCAGGCAGAACAGCCCTCACAGGGGTCGATAATGCACGTACCATGTGCAAGAGATGAGCATTCTCTTGCCTGGGAGGAGAAACCCCCTCCTTGCAAGGATCTCCACCAGTGGGAATACAGCTTTGCCAAGCTTCAGGCATCAAAACCTTGAGGTCTACTTCACACCTGGGGTTTCCCAAGGTCAGGGTTTTTGGTTGCTTGCTTGCTTGTTTTTGCTCTGGTGGTGTTTTTTTTTTAACAGCTGCTGGGTCCATGTGACAAATTTTAAGCAAGTAAGACTCAAACCCTCATACTTAAAGAGGCACAGAAATAGGGGGGACACAGGATGGGGACACAACAGACACCCACACACTTGACTGTAAAATCCTAAGAGGTAGAACAGCACAGAAGCTCTTGTCCCAAAAATAGCAAAGCTTTATTCTTTTCTTTCTTGAAAACACTTCAGTCACAGAAGAAAAAAAAAGGAAGTTTTAAAAACATGGGCAGACACGTGTACTCACCTTGGCAAGATCTCTTGTTTTTCAAAGGTCTAACAGCTTCTAGGTGAATATAGCAGCTCCAGAAAGACTGAGTTTGACAGTATTATCTGCAGAGAGATACCTTGAAAGAGAAGGTCTGCGTTTTAATCTGTGTAGTCCCATTAACAGATTTTGGCCTTCACGGTTCCTTCGGTTGGCTTCTCCTTAGCAGAAGGGTCTGGAGACGAGTTGTGGGGCGGCTCTGGGACACAAGAAGCCTCTCCGGGGAACTGGGCTCCGGAAATCAGGGTGCAGGGCTGATGCACCAAATGGCTGTGCCCTGCCTGGGTCAAGCCTCGCCGTCAGGTACCAGCACACTCCCCTGCGCAAAGAGCAAACACAGAGCTGACAAGTGCAGCCTTCAGCTACGGTGCCGCGTTTTGCTTGTGTTTTATGTAACCATTTATGACTGTTATTCAATTATGAAGGAGAGCTTGCCATGGAAACAGCAAGGAGGTATTTTGTTTAAGATACAGAGCACACTTTTTAAGTAAGAGCTGTTCATCTCTAATATGCAAACACCTGAACTGCGCTCAAGGTTTTACATTTAGATGTGTTTGTTTCCCAGAAGGCAGCCAGTCCTACTTGGGTGCTATGAACCACACAGCACACTTGAAAACAAAGAGTTTTTTCATTTTTCCTCCCTACAGCTAAAAAGCCAGGTGAAATGAAGCAATAGACCTGCTTCTTTATGTGGCCATTCTGGAATTAAGCAGGAAATGCCATTTTCCACTGAGGCCCCACGGGAGTGTAGTGGCTTTGCAGGCTGCCAGCCTACATGAGCCCCCCAAACTGCTAAGCCTCAGGGACTGGTCCCAGTCCTGTACAGCCCATAGTCAGTCGGAAAGTGACCTAGTAATCCAATTAGGCAGTAACACAGGCTGTCTAAAGAAATAAAACAAAAGGAAACAGGGAAGGGAAAAGTAACAGGAAAGAAGTTGTGCCTTAAGCAAAGCGTATTCTCATTACTCCCCTAATCTGCAGCTGTAAGCAGGAGCTTAGCTGGGTGCCCTGTGCCTGGGAGACAGGAACAGCAAGCTACAGTAAGCCCAGCTCAAAACCCAGCCTAGAACACCCCCATCACTAAAGACAAGAGCTGCTCGCTGGGTGTATGGAAGACCAGGCAGCAAAGGGACAGCCTTTTCTAGCCAGTCTTGTCGGTAAAGCTCGGCACGATTTCTCCAACCTGTTCTAGCTATGTAATGTGCTTCTCTGCCTTTTGTCAGACCACATTCAGCCATTGCCAGGTATCCTGAGTGTGCCATCCAGAAAACCACATGGCTGCAAAGGGACAGGGCAGGGACACCAAGATTATTTCCTCTGAACATGGCTGGGTGGCAGAGGCTGCTCCCCTGAGCACTCCCTCGAGATGCCCATCCCCAGCTGCCCAACCTATCAGATAACCAACTCCAAAGAGTGGCTCATGCTCTTCAGAGGATGTCCCACATCCAGCACAAACATGAACAAGTGTATGAGAAATTGCCCGTTCAGCTTTAAAGGTCAGAACCCCTGGGAAGGTAAGGGAAACCCAATTTTGCAAGGCGCTGTGAAAAACACTGCGACTGCAGAAAAGGGATTTCTGATTAAAACAAATGTTTAAACTGCTAGAGGTTTCCACACACCTAAGATACCAGCATGGCTAAGGTTTAAAAAGCATTTTAAGCCAGTTCCTGGTCGAGCTCTGGCTTCTGCTGGGCCATAAGATAATTACAAACTTGAACATAGAGCAAGAGATCTCAGCTGCTGATGGATTTGTTTGTTGGTGTGAAAGCTCAAATGCATGAAAACTATCACATCAGCTTCCATGCTGGAGGCCTGAGTAACAGCATTATCTGGGGGTTTGGAAAACAACAAAGTGAAAGAAAAACCCCCTTGTGAATGCCATTGCTCTAGAAAATTAGCATTTTTAATAGGAAAGTAAACATAAGGCTTGGTTTATATAATGATAACTATCAGCATGTCAGGGGTTTTTATGGTTTCTCCATTATCATAACAAAAGCGTGCTGAGCGTTTTGGTTGAACTGCAGGAGTTAAAAATGCATAACATCCCAACTTCTTACAGATAATTTTGCAAACAAGAAGTGATGAGGATGCACTTGTACCACTGATTTATTTTATGAATAATTTTAACAGCACTGTTAAGTCTGCAGAGAGATCCAGTTATTTTATCAAGATGGACCTGCAACCCAAGATCGAAGTTTGAAAGGAACATAGGTTAAGGAGCTGGGCATCCATCTCTGCTTTAGAAAAATCCTTCTCCTGAATATTGTCATAAAGCATTTGCTTTTGCTCTGTATTCTGTGACACAACATAGCACGGCATCATCCATCAATGAAGCAATGACTCTTGGTAGCTGTTCATCATGCTACCAAAACCTCGGCTGAGCACGGGCATGTCCTGTTTTGAGACAGAGTAGCTCCTGCACCGGTCCAGCTCCTATGCCAGCAGCTTCTCTGGACTAGAGAAGACTCAGGGGAAGCCAAATTGCCCTCCCTGGCCACGACCAGACATGGAGCTGATGAAGTCCATACTTGCTCAGCTACAACCAGATTTTTCCACCCTAAGGGTGTCCTGTCACGGGGTACAACCCCAAGGGCTCCTCCATGCCACAGCATAAGGGGGTGCCCAGCAGAGGCAGCGCCAGCCTCACACACAGCAGGAAGCAAAGGCCCCAACACACAGGATGGCCCCAAAACATGCTCCCACATGTCCCCCGCTGTGGGCAGCAGTGGGCAGGGAGGGACAAGGAGCTTGGGACCCAAGCAAGTAGCTCTCAAACACTGCAGGTTCACCCAAGCCGCGGGGCAGTGTTCATGCCTCCAGCTATACGGGGGTAGGGAAGCAACTAGTTTCACAGCGAGCAAAATGTTTTTCTACCCTCTCCACAGACGACTAGCAACACAAGCCTGAAACGTCAAAAAACGACTCTTAATTACCGAAGTCAGCACTTAATGACTCCAATTACATTGCCACTGATTTCAGAAAATTGGATTCTCCACTACACTTGCTGTGTTTAAATTAGTTTCTTACCTCATTCGCGGTAATTATACTTTGATAAACCAAATTAAAATACAGTAGAGATTTCTGAAATCCTTCTGAAAAATAGTGGGGATTTAAGAACAAAACATTTCTTAAGCCTACCACCATCTGCATTTTTCATCACTCTCCCTTCAGGGCACAGGAATGCAGAGGGTTAAAAGATAAGAAAGATGCAAAGTACAGTATTTTGTTAAAATGCAGTAAAAACAGTGTTTTAGTAGTAGGAAACAGTGGTTTAGTTCTGTGATAGAAACTCACTGTCTTATCCCCCCGTATACAGAAATTATCTTCTCCTTTTATCCTGAAAACGAACAAAAGTTACTCTCCTCAGGCTCACCATCACCAGTACCGCAGAGCACTCCAGCAATGAGGAGACTGAGATGTGCATTTATCGGGAGGGAATATATTTCTTACAGCTAACAGTTCTCTGTATCTAACCTGCATGTTGAGAGTCAGTATCTAGATCTACCATCAAAACATTCCTATGGGATAAGCATGGCTTCTTCAGGATGCAGTTGCACCCATTTGGGGATGCTCACCCTTAATTAGGGAATTATATTCCCTATTTGAGGGCTGGAACACCTCTCTTATGGAGAAAGGCTGAGAGAATTGGTCTTGTTCAGCCTGGAGAAGGCACAGGGAAGACCCTATAGCAGTCTTCCAGTACCAAAAGGGGGCCTACAAGAAAGCTGGAGAGGGACTTCTTTACAAGAGCATGTAGTGACAGGACAAGGGGCAATGACATCAAACTGACAGAAGGGAGATTTAGATCAGGTATGAGGAAAAAATTCTTCACTGTGAGGATGGTGAGACACTGGCACAGGTTGCCCAGAGAAGCTGCGTTTGCCCCATCCCTGGAAGTGTTCAAGACCAGGGCAACCTGGTCTAGTGAAAGGTGTCCCTGCCCATGGCAGGTGGGCTGGAACTGGATGACCTTTAAGGTCCCTTCCATCCCAAACTGTTCTATGATTCTACAATTTTCAAGTTCTTGTCTGTAATTAGTTATTAGAAATGGAAAAGGACAGGAGAGTAGACTGAATATTTCAAGAAACTGAGCAACCAATGTAGAGAATGCATAAATCCAATATTTTAGGGAAAGCCTCTACATGTATTTACTTCATATGATACAGAATGAGCAGTGATTTCTCCAAAGATGCCCCTCCATACAATCTTCCTCCGAAACAGGAAGGAAAATACATAACAGTCCCTAGTCCTTTTGCCAATCTCAAAATTAAAACATCCAAAGCACATACCCTTACACTGCAGCAGCCTGGCAACAGCCACAGCATTCCCAAGTATCCACAGTAACTATGGCAATGCCAAGGTGCCCATGCCAACACTGCAGGCAGCATCACAGTCCAGGCAATACAATCACAGGAGTGTGTCTCAGCACCTGGACAAATTAATCCTAATCCCTGCAGGACCATAGCCATTTCAGGAGCCAGCTACCTGGCACTGCATCTCAGATGACAGGCAGGCATTACACTGGCTGGGAGGTTAGTACACAGAGCAACCGAGATAGACCCAAAGTCAGCTTCTGGGAAATTAAAGAGAGGTTTCAGGTTCCTGAGGGATCACAACTGCCCCAAAGGAGCAATGACAACTAGTCCAAAGCAGGCTGGATCAACGTGACATGCCATCCTCTAGATCCTTACAGTAAAGCAGTAAGGCATCACAAAGCCCCCACCAACTCACTACAACTAGAGAGGAATACAAATGATTTCATCTGCACATGTTCAATGTGTGTAGTGCTAATTCAAGAGGCAAGAGGATACAGATTTACAGGGTCACATTTTTGCTTCAGTATAGGGATATAATATGCTGCTGTCACAGCTACTTCTTGCAATAATACCTTTTCATTATGTTTGTTTCTGCTTTATTTTTATTCTCATCTTTCACGGATACCCATTACTCAGCAGTGGTTGTTGGATTTTATGTTCACATATGGTTTAAAAAGGAGGCTGTTTAATGTTCCCTATATGTAAATAACTACATTTCAGTCCCTGCTGTGCAAGTGAAGAAATGATTAGATTATAAATCTTGAATACAGAAATATGTCAAGAAGGTTTTCATCTAGAAATCTATTAGAGCTTACTCTGAGTTACATTTTCTATCTTCCCTTTTACCCACAAATTCCCACTGCTTTTAATGAGCACATAAAGCAACTAGGAACAGGCAAAAATGGTCCAAAAAGCAGGACTCCAGGGGAGCAGCCAGTAGGCCAGGTGCAGCCCTTTTGTAGGCATCCCTTTGCCTGGAGGCAGGGCTTTCACCACCGCTGGTGCAAGGCCAAATCCAAAGCCAAACCCAACGAGTCAATGACGAGAGGAGGCTGAGCGCTGAGGATGCCTGGGGAACCCCCACAGGGCACACTGGACAGTAGGAACCTGGGAAAGGCATAACCTGGGATAACATGGCAACCCCTGCTGCCACCCATGCAGCTGTCCCATGTGAGCAGGAGCCATCGTTCAGGGAGCTGGCTTCACCACCAGCAAAGAGCAACCATAGGACAACAAACACATGCAAACCATAGTGCAGCACAGTATGGTAAAAACCAGAAGGGGCAAACACCTGCATTTTAAATGATTCTGCTTTAACTCCATTCGTGGCATAACCCTAGTGCTGCTACCAGAAACAAACACATGTTTTTCAATGTAATTCATCATCTTTTTAATATGGCTGACAGTATTCGTTTCAAATCAAAGCTCCCATGCCCAGCACATTAAAATCATTTTTATTTTTCAAAAATGAACACCATGAGAGCCAGAAGCAACATTAACATAACCACTAACATTTCCAGCTTGTTCAGTATCAGAAACCACCATGTAGAATAATCTTTTGAACTTTCCAAGGTGGAGAAACACTCTCTAAGTAAATAAAGAGGAGACACATAATTCATTGTTCAGCCAGTCTCCCTTCCTTGCTGAGCCATAACAGACAGCAGGAAATGCTCCTGCTCCCTGTCATCCCCCCAGCCCTAATACTCCTAGGCATTTCAGTGCAGGGAATACAGGCAGAAAGCTCACACCAGCTATCAAGCAAGCACCATAGAGCTGCAGGTAAATGGGCAGCAGACCTTTCATTACAAGCACCTCAGCCAGCCCATGCTGCAAGCCGCAGAGCGCTTGCCCAGAAAATCTGGACCAGTACTGGACAAGATGGAAAGCCGTAAAGAAGCATGACACACCACTGAAAGCAAGCAGGAAACATGGCAGGCAGCAGCAGCATCCAATTTCTTTCCAATAGAGAGGGAGTTTGTTGGGTTAAAACTCCCATCTCACCCTAGGAGAGTGAGCACACAACTGGCTCCCATGCAGGGTATGGGGCAGTGAGCAGCAGTCGCTGCCAATTCAATCCAGCAGCAGAATTGCATGAGTGTATTGGTACTACTACAAACGGGCACAAGCACTCCCCATGCAACCACCTGCCTTGGGTAGGTCAGTGTAAAGATCAGTCTCTGGTGGCAAGCAAACAAGCAAAACCAGGAAAAGCCTCAGAAGGCAGAAATTAAGACACTAATCAAGAAGCCAGGAAGAAAGGAAAAATCTTTGGCCTGTGGAAGCAGGCAGCAGATAGCCTGAAACTGGATATTAATCTGATTTATACAAACGTAGTCCAAGCTATCAAGTTTGAACATGGTCTTTCTGCAGTTAGGAGACACTGAAGTGATTGCAAGAGCTATGGGATTCAAAAGATGCCCCAAATCAACACTGCGGTATGAGGACACGAGGAACTCCAACGCTGCTCAGCTTTGCCTACTTCCCTCCCCACCCCACGCTCTCTTAGAATACTAATGAGGAACCTTTGCCCAAACCCAGTCCCAGTAACTGATTTTTGCTGACCTCAAGTTATCCTGCAGCTCTAACAACAGATGATGGATTTCATTTCCTACCCTAGCAGCCTCTGTGGTGTGGCATTGTCTTGCATATTAACGATCCTTAATGACATCTAAAAGCATCTGCAAAGTCTCAAGTATGGATTTTACCACTTAATCCAAAGCAATAAAGAGCCAACAATGTAAAGTATGTTTAAGGAAAGTATGTTTAAGTGGGAAGGGGCATCAAGGTAATTTTTCTCCTGGACAAGTGGTGGCAGGTGAGTAAGGTGATGAGTAATATTAGCCTGAAAGCGACCTTTTAAAAATAAGCATGTATTTTTTAAGTTGGCAGGGAATAAGCCTATTCAGTGGAAATAGGGGAAGAAGAGAGGCCAGGGAAACAAAGGAAAAGAGCTGCCCACTTGCCCTTAACATTTTCAGCTTTGGACAGTGATTGAAGATTAGTCTTTAGGAGCATAATTCACCTTCAGTCAGGGCTCCTGCAGTTCAGTGCTTCCTGTGACTGCTGTAGGGGCGCTGTCAGCTGATCCTTACTTCTTGAGTTTGGGATGACTACTGGGGTGGGATAAGGCTGAAAAGAAGGGTTAATTAAACAAAGAAGAAAACAGTCAACAGCCTTTAGAAATTGATGAGACAATGAAAGTAAATGGCTTGGCAAAACAACTTTGATTTCACTATCAGAGTTATAAAAACATCTAAGAGACAGAGCCCTGTTTTAACGATTGATAGTCTCACTGTTTGCTCCTGAAGAAATTGTAAGTACTGGGATGTTTATTAGGGTAAATGAAATCACACCCAAGCCACCTCCTTTTCTACTCTGTAAAAGGAGAAAAAGCTGCCAAGGATCTCTCATCCAGAAAACAAAGCACCACCAAAGACTTAGGAAAATTATCATGTTGCCAGAATAAGACTCAGAAAAATATATTCGTCAAGTTAATGTGGCATTTGTTGTTTCCTTGCTTGGAGGAACAGTGCATCTACATTCAGGTAGGTGACCAAAACCAGAAATCCACCTTCCCTCTCCATTCCTTCTCTATGGTTAGGCTCTGCATTTCCCACTCTCTCCTGTGATCTATTTCTGTTTGTTTAGGAAGTCATATGGACAGGGGAAGGCGCAGCCTTGGGGAAAAAAATACATGTAAAACATAGATCATGCCTATGTTACTCATCTGATGGTTATGCAGTGTTTTGTTTGGGGTTTTTTTTGTAATATACCAGTAAAGAAAAAATACTTCAGCCCAATTTCATAACACATTTCAAATCCTGAATCATGATGTTCATGAGGTCAGAATCACAACTGTCACAAGTTTACTACCTACCACCATAAATCCCAGCATCGTAACACTGAAACACCCCAGCCATCACAGCAGCAATGCTGCAGACTGCGCTGCGCTTTCAACCTTGATTGTGCATAATTGTTAATCACTGACCCATTCCCCAGCAACCCCTGGCGGAAGTGGGTTGCTAAGTGACCCGTTTGTGCTCCAGATACTTTTTAAAGCAAGTTTAGAAATGGCCAAAAGTCAACAGAGCGAGTATTGAGACTACTGTGGGCAGATCCCAAGTGGAGGTGCAAGCATAGGAAGCAAGTGAGACCAACCCTCACACACCCCTATCAGAAGGGTAATAGTACTCAGTGCCACTTTATTACATATGAAAACCCCTTAAAGAAGCCTTGCTGCAGCCCCAACACAGCTCACACACCTCCCAACCTGCAGTATTAACTGCCTCCTGCTTCAGAACAAATTCCTGCGCAACTGACAGCACGAGAAGATAAGAGTCGAGGCACCAGACCTCCATGCTCACACTACCAGGGAACCGCACCCACATCTGGGAGGTGTAATGCATGCAACCCGGCAGAGCTGAGAGCAGGCACCCCTCCGTGCCCACCTACCAGCCCCACAAGGTGCTGAGCCCAAACATCCACAGCTCTAACAGAGCCCACGGATGACAGGCAACATCCTCCACACCAGCACTTGCAGGCACCCAAAGGACTGCACCGAACAGTAACAACCTTCAGAAACACTCACTGGGTTTTATTAGGGAAAACCACAATGTCCTATGAAACCTAATGCGAATATACTCCCCCAGCCAGGAGTTCAGGGACTTTCTATAGACCGATGATTAGAAATAACCAGGCAGAATTAATCAGAGGGTAGAAACTGTCCAGCCTCTGTTTCTGCACCCATGAGGCCCTGCAGCCTTCACTTCCAGCTCCCCTGTCAGCGGGTACCCTGGTATGCATGCCATGATAGCACCTGGCTGTGAGTGCAACAAGCAACATGTCAGGCAGCCAAGTTATTTCTGCTGCACCCTTCAACAGGCTTGGGCTCTCACACCCAAGGGGCTGCCACAGTTCTTGTGGAGAGAGACCTCCTAGGTCCAAGACCTTCATCTTTCTGGCAAATTAGGTCAGGTGGACCTCACAAGGACTGTGAGTGCTGCCCTATCTCTATTTTTAACTCGCTTTTTTCTTTTTTGAAAACACACCCTGAAAAAGAGGAGCAACACTTACTGTGTTATGTCACTGAGGAGAAGCGTGTCCTTGTCTTGGTATTGTACTCACGTATCGCCGGCTCATTATCAACCACTAATGTCTGTCATTATTAGTTATAGAAACTTGATTTTTGTCCTATAGAAACCAGTGGTTAAAATGCTACAGATTTAAATAGAAGCAAGACTGAGCAATCAGTAATTGTCCAGAAGGAACTGGAAAAATTGAGGATTTGGAAGGAACATGCAGACCCAAAAACTCCAAAGTTCTGCTTTTTCTGCCCTTGTTTTTTATAAAAATAAAGCCTACTAGTAGGTTATAGTAGTGACTATAGTTGCTAGTGTAACTAGTGTAAATTAGACCTTTCAGATCAGGTTCACAAAGCAGGTGAGCAATTTAGTAAGAGAGGCTGTGGCTGTATGCCAGAGCGGATACTCAAGTAGCTGAACCTGTCTTTGTTGTCTTTTTTTCAGAACAGACTGTGTATCAGTTCAACACATTTATGCAAACATGCCTTTTCCCCCACCCTATTTTAATTTCAAGCCTTCAAGAAAACTCCAAGAACAGCTTAGCCCAGCAAGTACTGGGGTAAATACACACAAAGCCAGAAAAGGCTTCCAGCTTGTGCCTCTATTTAAGTCTCAGGAATCTTCTTTTCACCAGAAGGAGCATGGGCTACAATACCAAAGTTTTAGAAGTAACAGAGATGAGTTAAACAACAGTGAAAGCTGTATTTTGTAAAGAAGGAAAGATTTGGGCAACCAGATGATTGCCAGGGACAACACATGTGAAAATGAAGAGAGGTAGAAGAATCAAGAGGTCAACAGTAAAACAGAGAAGGGATGCTGAGCAGAGCACCCACCTAATGGAGCTGGCCAGGCACACAGCAGGGCAAGGGGACAGGAATGGGGCTCCATATTGCTCAGTCTTTACCCTGACCAGCTGGGTGGGCCAGGACAATGAAGAGACCAACGGGGAAGCCCAATGGCTTGGCCCCATCTCCACCATAGGTGAATTTTCACCCCCCTGAGCATCAGCTGAAGCCTACAGGCAGGGATGCGTGCAGAACATCAAGCTACACCACCACATTCACATCCACACTCCACAAATACTCGGCATTTGTTTCATTTAGCGTCTGTTTTATAACCTTGTGAAAGAAACGTTATGAAATTATTCGCTTGGAAAAGAAATGATTAAGCATGAAGAAGTCATACAAAACCAGGGGCCCTGTGAGTAATTTGACCACTTCTGTTTAGACTATTTTTTGATAGTTTGTTATAAAGGACTTAAAACCTTAACCCAGCTTGCCTTTGCTGCCGCTCTGGGAGTCTGAGCTCTTGTTTATCGACTTGGTGATACCAAAATGAGTTATGCAGCATAAATCTTTGTCACTGCCTTGTCAGTCACTCCAAGCAACACAATACCATCACCTCCAGCTGACCCCTGAAAGTTAAGTATTGTTTCATGACAAAATACTGAAGCTTGTTGATGGCAATCTGCCCTCCAGACAGACAGACAGACAGACCTTGCGCAACATCCGACCTGCATCCAAAGCCAAGGCATCACCAAGCAGGATTGCTAACTGGAGATAAATACCCACAGCACATGGGAAAGTGATGAGCCAGAAACACAAAACCAGTGACTTCAGGAAGGTTGCTGGGATTAAACAATAGCATTTCCACCGGTTCTGCAGAGGAAGAGCTAGAGACGACCCAGGGTGGGAAACTCTGCCAAATAAAACTGCTAGGAGCTGGATTGCTCACTGTTCACTTTTGCAAGCAAAGCTTCTAGGAAAAGAAAACAAACCCCTTCCAGTCCTAGAAGTGCCTGGAGTACCAAACCTGGACTCAGCCCTGTACCCTGCTGTCCCTGAAAATAAAAAGGAACAGGCAGGAAGAGCAGAAGGACAGTGCAATGTGTGTGTGCACGCAGGCATCAAACAGGCACTACTGCTTCGGGAGCCAGGAGACAGACGGCAGAAGTCACTTTAGGCCCACTGGCCTCTGCAGAACGGTTAACAGAGGAAAAAAAGAACTGTAAAGAGCTCCATAACACAGAACAGTTCTTGGAAGAAGAGAGCTATTCGCGTAGCACCTGATAAATGTTGCAGTTGTTAAATGACTGATGCCCGCAGGCATCAAGCAACCGGCCTCGAACCAAAGCAGAGGTGACTGCTGAGATGGCTGGAAATTTTGCCTGTATGGAGACCTAAGGACCAAGCTTAAACGTTTCAATGAATTCTGTGATCCCTAATAAAAGAAGAAATAAAAAGAAAAGGGGAAAAAAAAGGCAGAAAAGAGACAACCAGCACTGACCTGCACAGTGCTCTGCTCCACTGGACAGGAAGTAAATCTGACCATGCATAAAATATGACAATATGTATTTGGAACCAAACTCCTACTTCATCAGACCTATTAAAATGAGCCATCAAGTGGAGCCTGAATTTTCTCAGCTCAACACAAGCAAGCACCAGGCAGTTGAGTCTGGTGAGGGGCTCGGGACAGCAGAGGAGGCAGAGGAGTGCACAAGACCTCTCCCACAGCAGAGCAGAGATGGGTATACATGCTACTCTGGGTGTTGTGGGCTGGCCAAAGCCCATGCTGTTGCCAGAGATGATAACTCCTCCTTCCATCTGCACCCTATGTGCCAGACCCTGTGTTCTGCAGGGTGCTCTTGCACCCACACAACTCGGGGCGTGCAGATGGCAGGGAAGCCTTGGTGAAAATCAGCCCTACCAAGAATGGTTTCCAGCAAACTAGCTCCCTGGTCATCCCACCACATGGTAGCTAGTGTTTTCCTTGTCCTCTCCCTGTGCCAGCCTACCCAGCATGCCAGGGGATGGAAATCCTCCTCCTTCTCCCACCCTATGTCACAGGGATGCACACAGGGATTCACACTGTGCTTAATCCCTTCTGGTAAAGCATCTTCACGTTTCCAGAGAGCCATTAATCCATCACCTTCCAGCTCAGATTCATATAAATGATTTTATTCATACTTAATTAAGGTCTCTAAATGTGGAAATTAAATTAACATTTACAGTGTAAAAGGAGATAACACCAAAAAAACTAGATAGCAGTAACATCTCTCTCCTCTGCATGAACCAGGACAATGGGTGGGGGTGGTTGCTACCTGGCAGTCATATTGTAAAGTACAGTGAAATCTGTACTAGGTTGTAATACAGATTTCAGCATCTTTGAAAAGCTGCTCAGGCCTAGTCACAAGAGACCTGTATGTCTGAGGTGCCAAATTAATCCCAAAATTCATGTGCCCCTCAACTCTGCTCCAAATAACCCCCTGACTCTGTCACTAGGAGCACATCTGCAGGACAGCTAAGAACCCAGTGTTTCTTTTATGGCTTGGCTCCTCCGCTGGAAAACAAGCTGTTTGAAACACAAAAGAGTGTTCCTCGTCATATGTATTTAGACTCACCTTTCCATTCAAATCAGACTGCAGGAAAAGAGAGAACATACAGGGAAACAGATGGCCCTGCACTGAACACAAGGCATAATTCACTTGAGGGGCTGAGAGTCAGGGAGGAAGATGGGATGATCAGTGCCACTATTGAATTCGGCCTTGTATTTACAGCAGAGCCCTGATGTACATATTGTAACACAAACTACAGCCACAAACATTTTTGCATTAGCTCAGAAAGGAAGGATTCTTGAAAGTTTTTTGTTTGTTGTTTCAATGGCAAAGCAGCATCTGAATTGGTGATGGGGATTATGATGACTGTTTCAAAGGCAACTTCCTCCCATCCCTGATAGCCCACCGATGTAGTTAATATCAGAATCCATTACAAGAATAAAAGGATCTTTTTCCGCTATATTCAGCAGTTTCAAAGGGATATTTGGGCTGAGACGATGGTAGGAAGATGGTCTGTACAGTTACTCAAGAAGACCAGGAAACAGACATGTCCCAAGCAGTAGCATATTTGGCCAGGCAGCCAGATTGCAGAAAGGGTAATAGCCACGTTGAAATGAAGCAAAGAAGATAAGGTTAATATATGTGACCTTTCTGATTCTGAACAGCCAAAAATAACAACGCACAAACTAGAGGAAAGTTTTAGGGCTAGAGTGCCCCCTGCTCCCAAGCACCCTCATGTCTCAGTGAAGTCAGAAGGGGGCTGAGTTTAAGCCTGTGCTAAAAGTATGCACAACCTTTCCTTACAGAGGGGACAGGGAGGCTCCTCACAGTTCTCCACAGGAGCCTTTCAGGATCGGTTCTTTACTTGGCAAGACAAAAACCACCAAGCCAAATAACAGCACGGGCATGTCTGTTGCTGAAAAAGCAGGCTCTGGAAAGATTGAGAATGTGGATAGCAGGAACAAGAAGAACTGCTCCGTCTGGTCTCTCTTCCTTGTGTGCCCATCTCTCTGAACCCGCTGTCTTCATGAATCCAGCCAACTGGTAAGTCCCCTTCTGCTGCTGACACACAAAGGATGAGAAACCTCAATAAAGGATCCATGTCTTGCAGGCTGTCGTAATTCATGCCTTTAGCTCTGTAGGACCCCAGGTCAATTCTTGATGGGTGGCTGCTCCATGAACGCATTTCAGAGACTAGAGCTTCCAAAATGCCTACAGACACACATGCAGAGGTATATAACTGAGTGTCAGAAGAAATGCAACTGTTGTGGAATACTCCGGTTTTAAAACCCACAGTTCACTTCTTGCAACATATCCAGTAGATACAATGAAAACATAGTTACTTTTTCCATTTCAGTTCAGGTTATTCCACATTGCATCTGATGCTTTTAAGTCTCACATAGCCAAGGCACATGCTTGGCTTTACATATTGATGCATGGTCTGTATTTACGCACCATGTGCATTGAGTTAAGCAGATGCCCAAATCTTCTTCAGTGCCATACCCAAAGAAGCTTATGTCTGCATCTCCAGTACGACACAGTTCCAGTGAGCTTGGTGACCACAGTGGAGCCGAATGAAGCTCTTGGTTTTCAACTGAAATGAGCTATGTAATTTTATAGGAGATGCAGCTCAAATTGATGCCAGCATGAAGATGTCATAAAATATGGAATGAGTATGAAAAGTGAACAACTGAGGTGTACCTCAAATGGCGTACTGCATATGAATGTCACTGCAGCACTGAGGAAATCAAAAAGCTTCTCCAAAGGCAGGTCTGTTGTTATTTGTAGATGTGCCTCCTCTCGAAGGCCCCAAGAGTTGCAGCCATGTCCCAGATGCCCACATTGCACACAGACTCCAGTCCCTGTCTCCAGAGAGCTGCCATAGGCAAGTGCTGCCGCTGCCCCTAGTCATGGCAGGCAGATCCCCACTGTAGCAGGGCCAGGCAATGCCTCCCAAGCAGTCCTCCTGCAAAGACTGCCTTAGCTCCTTCCATAGTCTCTTCCTCAGCCAGGGACACCAGACCAACCAGCCTGCCGGAGTATATGCCTGCCCAGGTACCCCAGGAGGCAGCAGGGAATAAAGATGTTTCCACGCAGCCTTGCCAACAGAGCTTTCTGCAAAACTGTTTTGTGAAGCCTGGTTTAAATCAGACCCCACTCCTGCAAAACATCCTCACCTCCCATTCCCAGTGCACAAACCCAACAACCTAATGGGACTACTTACACACACGGTCACACATGGACGTGCCATACAGTCCTCTGACCCGCCACAGCATCATGAAAGCTTTTGAGATGTGCAAGGAGTAAATGACACACAGAACAGCTGGATTTTGTCTGCATGTTTGTTGTTTCGTTTAATACCAGATAATCCCAACCACGTGGGCACCCATTTGCTGAGACCCACTGAGCTGCCTGTTCAGACTGAAAGCAGCAACAGCGCTGCCATCCTAATTGCTGCTCCAAGCTTTGTGTCAGGTCTAGAAGGAAGGGTACTGCAGCAAAGCCACCCGCCTTCCAACTCAGAAAGCCAAAACCCAAGACAGTCCCCCATTTCCAAGCACCACATAAACAAACTGCTCAAGCACAGCAGACAGGAAAAAAGGAATTTCCTTATCAGTACCACTTTTGTTAGCAATAGGACCCAAAGCAGCAAAAACACCTTCTTCAAACCACTCTCACCATTGCATAACACATCATAAATACCACTCTTCAGCTGGGAAGCAAGTGTTTTTCTTCCTAATGAGCCTTTCCAAACCAGAGCAGACAATGACCACAAAACAATTACAAAGAATAATATTGGAAATTGCCAATTAGGTATATTAAAAAAAAGCTTCAAAGAAAAAAAAGTACCTCAGCAAAGACACTACTTATTTTTACCCACCTATAGACAGTACTTATTTAAGGGAAAACATTTTACTGGAAAACATATTTGTTTTCATTATATAGCTGACTTCACACACAAACAAATCCAAGCCATGGAAAATGCTGTACCTAGGCTTTTAAAATGGCAAGAGCCAAGCCAAAGAGAAGAATATGCTACAGTAATTAATGTTTCTTTGCAATCTAAAAGGTACTTACCATTTGGCTTTGCCCACGGGAAATAAAACTCTGTTGCAAAGTGATATAAAAACTGCCTCTGCCCTGTCCTCATTATTCCCTGGGAAAAAAATCTCTGTGTGCATGTGAACAGAAAGAAGTGGGTAACACCATAAAGCCAGAGATGCTCTCCAGGAGCACCCATGAGGGGCCACACTGATCCCCATGGGAGTGCTGCCTGCCACCCTTCATGGGATCTTCGGGGGGTGGCTGAGGGCAGCAGCAGTGCCACCTATCACCCCTTACCTGGGGCTGCCTTGGATGTCTTTCAGACTCCCAGTGTGGGTCTGCTGCCCACTTGCACAATGACCGGCAGCAAAGCCAACGTAGCTGCTCGTGGTGTGGCAGTGGGCAACCAAAGGTCACACCAACAGCACAGGAAAAAGAGATTGGAAATTTTCTACCTCCAGTGTAGAAAACTGTCTTCAAGTATGAAAACTTTTTATTTCAGCTCCATTTCTGTATAGCTGAAGCATCCCGAACTGCCCGAGGTTATCAGCACAGACATCAAACGTATAGAGCCATATTAAACGCGTCAGCAGCTGGCCCAGTCGGATCTCTTAAAAGCAATGCCAGTGCTGGCAGAGTAAAGTTGCTAACCCCACTACAAGCACCAGGATCTGAGGAAACTGGATGCAAAGGGAAAAAAAGAAAAATGAGATAGATACATGGATAATTAAGAAGAAAGCTTGCCAGGCAATTAAAAAGGAAAGAAGAACATTAAGCTTCTTCACATCAGATGAGAAATCATCATCCAGGCTATTCCATTCCATTAATTTTTTAGCAGCGTACCCATTCAAGTCAAGTATCAGATAGAGAATCTATACTTCCAGTCTTTTGAAGCAAACCTTCCATAAAAAGGAGGACCGACCTAATAGCAATTCATTGGCAGTGGAAAAAGAAAGGGATTCCCTCCCACACACAGTAAATTCAGTGGCAAAACTCTATAAATACTGTAAACCAGTTTCAGAAATATATCTGATTTGAAAGGGGCTCAGAAGCCAAGGCTTAAACCAAACCTTTAAAGTCAAATACTCTTGCAGTGAAGTGTTCAGAGGTAGTTTTTGGCGGGGGGGTTACCTTATTTTTTCTTCTCCTCCCAATTTCTGACACTGTTTGATCTAAACCCCATAGGAGAAAATACCAATAGAGGCCCTGTTTAAGCTCTCCTGGCAGCATTCTTGGCCACAGACCCAGGCTGCTCCCCACAGAAGAAGCTAAAATCTTCTCCCATCAGTGAGATGCTCACACAGGCGCTCCTTCCTTTAAGACTTACGGGTTAGTACTGATCTCTTTGCTCATAGGACAGGAATTTAATAGGTAGAAGGACAAGCTTCTCCCTAGCCAAACAAAGATTTGACATGAAGCACAGCCCAAATTCCCCCAGCATCTAAATAATTTCTAAAGGGAATTCCCACAGCCAAGGAAGGGAGAGCAATAGCAATTCCCTAAAGCCACAGAAGAGAGGTGAAACACAGTAACAACAACCCATCAAAGGTATGTCCTACTACTTCTGCACAAAATACTTCCGTAGGGAAAAAAGCCGGGGGGGGGGGGGGGGGGGGGGGGTCGGAGAGAACCCAACAAACTGCTGCTTAAAAAATTCTTTGGAGGTTACATTAGGGACATTTAAAAAAAATAATCTTTTAATTCTTTGCTAAAAGAAAACATCCTGAATGAAGGTCCTAGGAAGAAAAAATAATTAAATACTCTCACTACACAATTGTATGCTATTTATTTAAGACTGCTGTGATGAATGCACACAAGCAGTCTTCAAGCAGGGTTTCCTCTGAACTTCTGGGTGTTTGACTTTTCTGTTCTTAACACTGAGTAAAATAAATAAATAAAATTAAATACTGTATGCATGAGTAACTCCTGACTTAAAATATTTACAAAAGACTATTATCATTACCCTCAATGTGGGTCATCCTCAGTGCAGAGACATTCAGATCCACAGCACAAGCAGCAAGGACTAGTAACAACGAGCATGAGAAATGTTCTTTGCTATCTGGATCACTCATAACTAGTAGGTCTCAAAGCTACCAGGCATCAAAGAAGGGTTCAAACAGTCACAACAGGTTGGTTTGACTGCAGGTTTTAAAGAGAAGTCTGCTCCCAAATGTTACCCTGTATTAAACCATTCACACAAGTTAGATCAGCACAATTAAAACAAGCCGGAACAATCCTATTACAGTTAGGCTGGTTGGTTTCTCACACAGACAGGCTTAAATTCATTTTTAATTAGCTATTTTAAGAAAGCTTAGTCTCTTTCCAAGACCAGCTTTCCAGAACTGAAGGGACCACCAGCTCCATGTTCAACAGACATCAGGGGAAAAAAAACAAACAACCAAAACCCATTTCCTTCTGCAGAAAAAGCTCCACTGAGACCACAGGGTACATGGACTCTGGTGTGCACCAAACTCCTTGACATCCATGGGGCCATGCAAACCCACATCAGCTGCAGGCAAGGCAAGAGGCTCCCTTTAGTGTCCTGTGCCCTCGCTGGGGCTGGTTGCAACACCTGGAGCAGCAGCCACATTCCAGGTACCACTACAAGTTTCACTCACGGTGGCAGATAACAGAAGTACCCAGTACAAGCAGCTGACTCCCTAATTCTCATTATACAGTATAACAGTGACCCGGCAGCCCCTGTCAGGGCTATTACCTAGTACTGCAAGCAGTGAAAGAGAACCATGGGGTAGCAGCATCCTCACAACCTCATGGTTAGACACTTCATTTATTAGTGTTTTCTTTGTGAGACAGGGGTTATTTTCCATTAAATGCTTTAGCACAATGGGCCTTTGGATCACTAGCCTGATGCCACATTAACACAAATAAACACTGAGAGTATGCCAGATTATATTCACCTTCCCAAAAAAAAACCCAACTAAGGACACTACTTGAACAGAAGTAGCAGCAGGTTTACTTTAGGCATCTGGAGTGGAAGCAGGTATTACAACCCAAGTACAAAGAGAGCATAAGTGAAAGCAGGACTGTGATAACAAGACAGGGAGATTAAAACAGACCCATATATCAGAACAAACCTTTGAGTAGTCTGAAGGAAGAAACTAGGCTCTGACAATCACTTTGACATCACTGCAGCTTTAGCTGTATAGATGGATGGGTAGGTATCAGTGTTTAAATTCTCCTGAGGATTTCTACAAGTTTTATCTTATTCTATAAAAAAGAAGTTACACAAAATGACTCTCCATTGCTTTGGAATGTTTTGTCTGCAACAAAGGCTACGAGTACTTCAGTCTCCTCTGGCAATGCCGCACACTTTCAGCCCCTGGAATTTAGAACATTTTTAAGTTAAATGAAACGGGGAAATTCATTGTTTTAATCTCAGTTGGGAGAAACAATATTTCAAATAGAGAAAGTATTGGCATGGGTTAACATAAGACAAATTCAATCTCTTCAAAAGCTTAGAAGGGTAGAAATTATCTTCTTCCACCAAGCACTACAGAAGCAATTTTAAAGGAAAGCAGCCATTGATGAGTGACACTGCTATATCTAACTTGAAAGACAAGATTTAAGGCTAGATTAAGTTTTGTTGGCAAACTGAAGGAACTCCATCTGTATCAACTGTCCTACCCCCTCACACGAAGCCAGGACTGTTTTATGGCACCGCACAATGTGACCTCAGTTTTGAGCTTGCATTAGCTAGGAACAGCGTGTCCCACTGAAGCATTAAAGTTTACAGACTCAGCCAAATCTTCCATCTCAATATGCCACCAAGTCAAACCACCAACAATTATCATCCCAGTCTTGAAATATGCAATAGCATATGCAAGAAATATGCTCCACTTGATCTGGGAGACAGATAGAACCTGGCAGATCCTAATTCCTTTACCTTTTCCAGTCACCTTTAATGCCTAAAAAATGAGGCTGTTACAGCAGCATTTAGCTGTCAGCACTTGGTAAGACAGGAAAAGTATCAATTTTCTTCCACAGGTATCTAAAGATTGGGAGGGAAGGCAACATGCACCAAGAATCCCTGGGAAGGAAAGCAATTAGCAGACAGGGTACATGTGGAGGGAAAAGAGCGCCTCCTGCAAAGACGAGACTGGAGGTGGCATGGTAGTGAATTACAGCAAAAACATCCCCCCCCTCAGTAAAGCCTGTCCTGTATGTGTTGATGCTTTCTTCTTACAGTGTCAGCCACTGCAACTGGCAAGCAGCAGGTTGGGGCACCTCACAGCCTTGCCAAAGCCCAGCATGTGTGGTGCTGCACCCATGCTCCAGGGCACAGAAGGGCATCCCCACCCTTAACCCACAGGGTGAGAAGCAAGTGACATTTCTCAACACGTATTATCTTCAATTTCACACTGGTTAAAATTCACCAGGCAAGCATTTAGTGGCCAGATACTGCTACGGATTGGAGATTCATTTACTTGCCTCAGTCAAGTGCAGAGAAGAACAAAACAACAATACACACACTTGTGTCTCCTCTGTTTCTGACATCTTCCTATTCTGTGTGGCATGTGACACCACCAAGCAAAGGGAAAGACCAAAGCATCCTGCAAATAAAAGAAGAAAAGCAGGTCTTTCACGTGGATAAAAGAAGGAGGTATAGTATCTGCCCCTGAAGTACAAACAGGTTCAGACACCTTCTCCTAGAAAGATAAAAAGCATTTCACATACAATTCCTCCCACCATCTCAAGGAGGCTGTAAGGTACTCAAGGAAAGGAAGGATGTGCTGAGAGAAGATTGTACATTTGCATCAGACACTTTGATGGTATAAACACTTTAAAGTACCCACATTTATTAAGGAGATAATTATGACTACCATGCATGAGTGAAAACAGACAACAGGCCTCATGAAACACAGCATACAACAAGGGCAGGGGAGGACAACTCAGAACACCAGAGCTTCCGGGAGAGAGGTGGTCTTCTACAGATGCACACATGCACTGCTCTAACGCTGGCATACCATAACCATGGCTAATAGAGGAGGAGAAAGAAAGAAGAGGGAAAGGGGAAGGTGGCATATACATAAAAACATGGTTTGGATACTGTTCAGGTTAAGACTGCAGTTCAATAAATGCTTACGTAACATGAAGTGAAAATTTAGTGCAGACATATTGGAAAAATAATTAAAAAAACCCCAAAAATTAAAAAAAATACATTCTGTAAAACTTGAGTCTCAGATCATCACACTGGAACAACTCGTTCTTTATGTCCACAATGAGGACAAATCCAGAGTTGCCAACCCAAGCTGGGCAAAGAAAGACACTTCTAAGTTCTTGTCTTCCCAAGAGCTTCAGAAACAAAGGTCATCTTAACACCTGAAAACCTCACTAACACCACATTTAAAGCTAACATTTATGTAATGGTCATTAAATTATTCCTTTTCACAAACACCAAAGCGGGCCTTGAAAGAAAACAAGTCGAGCACAGATTCTGCTCCCCATCTCAGAAACACATATATGCCACATTACAACCTGCTGATTTCCTTCATGCAGTTCAGCATTTCCAATCTTACTCTTCTCCTGTTGTTGGTCACCTGCCATAGCTGTACGATTAATCAGTCTTCTCACTAATTCCTACAGACTGTACCCAGTCTTCTCTTACTGCAGATTCAGCTCCAAGCAATTTTTGGCACAGGTCTCTTTTAAAGGAAGCAGTTTCACCACTCAGGTACAACTGACAGCTGAGACCAAGAAAATAATTTAGTGACATGAGGAGAGATGCTTAGCTAAGCACATCAGCTAACGAGCACACTGGTGCTAGAAAAGCCATATGCAGATTTCAGGCAGGCCAGCACTCCTGGGTAAGTTTCAAAATGCTTAATACCATTGCTTCCTTAAAAACCCCTTAAAAGTACAAAAAAATAAGCAATTTCCAGCTTCAGCTTGACAGATGTATACATCTTTTTAAGGATATCCACCAGCTCTGAAGAGAGACTGCTGTCCATCACAGACATTATGTTAAATACTCATCGTTTCCATGATTTTCCTCCCTTGATCCACCACAGGGTGTGCTCTCAGCAGCTTTAGCAGATAGCATCCTTGCAGCTGAAAACCATGTCTGTGTACAAATAGGGTCACATAATACAGAGGTCTTCAGAAGATCCCCACTCAGCAGCAACACTGTGAGACTCCCCGAGTTGGCAGCTTAAAAATGCTTCTTCAAATAAGCCTTTCCTATTCAAGAGAAGAACTGAAACCCAGCAGGAGGCTTCCCAGCCCCAACACCTAAAGCGTTATCAGTGGCCCAGAGGAAAGCTGGATAAATGTGTCCTCCTCTGTCTATGCATGCAGGGTGTGCTAGAGCAGAGGAGGCATAAGGTAAGAATTCTGCACATTCCTTCTGTCAGCAAGGATTTGCGCAGATCTAAGAGAGCAACATTTACTACTATCGGTCATGAGTGAAAGCCCCTGAAGATGTGTTGAATTCTGCTGACATAAACATGCCTGCTCTTGGCTTACAGGCTGTATAGTTCAGAGACCTCTGACCCTCACCCCTCACCCAGCTGTGCCCGCACCAGCAGATCCAGTTCGCTGTCAATCCTTTTTATCTGCCTGGTTGGCAGGGTCAGGACACCTCACCCTAGAGCAGGTCTATACGCTTCCTCAAGCAGCCTCCTTCCCCCTCGCACACGCCTGATGATCCACCTGGACCTGTGCTGTTATCCTGCTTGGCATCACTTGGGTACATCTGCTTCGCGTTCCTGGCCACAGCTCCCCAGTGTCAAATGAAGCCTCCGGAGCTCCCCCCAGGGCTGCTGCTTCTGCTGGTTGTCACAGACCACACACAGCCCCTGGGCTGTGCAAGTTGCTGAGCAGGATCCCCAGCCCAAGATGCTTGCATTATGCTGCTGCTCACTCCCTCTTGCCAGAAGGCACCATGCATGAGCTTCTCCCTCTCCTGTCCATCAAAAGAAGGAATAAATTACCTCCCGGCGGACTGAGACTCAGTTGCTCACTGACTCCAGAGACCTCGAATATCTTCAGCAGCCAGATCTCCCAAGGCATTTCATGTGCTGCCATTCCCAATTCTGCCACACGATGATTCCCATTAGGGTGCCCCCATCTCCCCCTCAGACCTCTGTTAAGATTTCGACTGGCATGGATCCTGAGGGCTCTCTCCACTGGCAGCAAAACTGTGCTTTCACTACTGCTGCTGCCCCTTACAGCATGCCAACAGGGCACAGCTCAAACTGTTCTAGAAAAATGGTCTTTTTTGTTTCTGGTACAGAGTTCCATCAACATCCTTTTCCCCTCCACACTCCAGGATGAAGCAAACAGGCAAGACCCAGGGCCAAGGATGTTCTCCCACACTTCCAGCACAAGGAGCAACCTGAAGCGTAATTTCTCTTCCTCTCCTCCCATATTTCAAGACTATTTGGGTACTCTGCAAAAAAAGTATGTATTTGCTTCTACAGCTGCACCAAGCTGAAAGTTTGCTCTTAAGCACAAGGTTCTGCTGCCTCTCCTGCTCCCACTGGAGGACAAAAGGAGGCAATGGCAAAGTGCTGGTGGAAAAAAAAAGTCATTCAACTTGTAAGACTAGTCCATTTGAATGGCACAATCCTAGACAAAGAGAGAGTAGATATTACCCTGGCAAGCCCTTATTTCATGTCTGAGCTCCACAGCAACATAAGGCCAAATCAAGAAAAGAAACTAGGGAGTCAAGGCCAGAAACAGCCACAGGAGCTCAGCAACAAGCGAGCAAGCATGCAAGCCAGCGTGCAAGCTCACCTACCTGGTGATCAGGTGTCCAGCAGGAGGAAGAGCACTTGCAGAGGACTTGCTTTTCCTTCCAGCAGCGGCCTGTGCTTGCCCTGACACACATGCCGTACAGGGACAGGACAGGAGAAGCCCTCCAGCATTTTGGGACCCCACCAGCAGCAGCCACAGTCACATCCATCTGCCTGAGGAGGCTTGACCAACAGTTTAGTTCTCTTCAAAAATGTCAGTAAAACCAGACAGCGCTAGGGCTAAAACAGGAAATAGATAAGGGCCTACATAGGGTAGGGGCTAAAGGAAGGAGACCTCTGTCTGCCACAAAAACGCAGACAGCTTATCTATCATACCCTGGGGGGTCCCTTCTGAAGGCTGTTTTTTCTTCTTTTCCAGGAAGAGAAAGGAGGGGAGAGTGTTTTCTGGCATTCTGAGTTTAAATAAATAAATAAATGCACGCAACAACCAAACACAACTGGAAGACCCCCCCCACCCTCAATTCGTCACATACTCCAGAAGGCTTCTAACTGTCCCCTAGCCTCTTTCATCCCTCGGACAAGGCAATAGGTGGAGGACATCAGGGCAGATCCCACCCTGCAATGGGGAGAAAAGGCAATGGAGGGGATGATGTGTGGGATCCCTCAGCTAAGTCAAGCATATGGCTTCACATCTGCATCTGAACACCAGACTGGTATGTTGTTCTTGGTTTAATGTAAGGACACCCATACTCACAGCTTTTGTTTCAACAAGGTCTGCTTTGTTAAAAACAGAGTGTGTTTTCTAACTTAACATAGACAGAAACCAAGGTACAGCCAGGGATGTTTTTGTAATTTCAGAATACCTTACTTATATAATATACATGCACAACTTCCAAGACACACACCTCCCAGCTGCCACTAACTGCGCTTGCTCAGGGCCATTTTTACCAGAGGTCTCCCATAGTACTCATGTTTCTTTGCCGGATTTTGTTACCTCACCTTATGTCCCTCCACTCTTCCAGAGCTGGCAGGGGCCAGGCACACTTGCACACAAGACAGAGTGACTGTCTGCCAGTAGGCAAACAAATACAGAAAAGATACTGAGCTTCCTCAATATTGCGCTTCCCCAGTAAACCACCAGTCTTTGAGGTCTTAACACTTTATGAGCATTTTGCAAACTTTTCCATACCCAGCTTCTTCCTACAAGCTTGGAGCACCTACAAACCCTATGTTTGGAGACCTCCCTATTATAGGGTGGCTCTTTGTAGAGGCCACACAGACAGCTGAAGCCCAGCTCTTCTTCTGAGCACTGGCATGAGAGAACTGTGTGAGCAACATCTACAGCCATCAAACATTAATGCCCTGCTAGGGAGCCAGCAGTGTGTTAACCACAGATGGCCCAAGCAAGCTGAAGTGAGTAATGTAATTAGTGAACCACTAAGTACCTCCGCGGTCACATGCTTCAGTGACTGTCTTCACAACGCCGTGAATGCAGAGCTATGCCTGAGCTTTTAACATAGAAATTAATTCATCCTTGACCTGAGGCAAAAAAAACCCAAAAACAAAAACAAATAAAAACCAACCCAAACCACCTACACCATCAATTTGGTCGTCAGCTAAACTGATGACTGCCGGTTAATACCATCCAAGCCTTTCCCTGACCCATCACAAGTCTCACACATAACAGACACCCAATAGAGATGATATATACAATGACAACACTGCCAAATTTCAAGTTCACATTATCCAGAAAGAAATTCATGCAACCATCACAAAACCTGATGCAAGGCTATTAGAAATCAAATGAGAGGAGATTCAGCATTTGCACGTCTCTAAATCAGAGGACCCAGTCTTTGTTGCCCCAAAATACACTCACAAGCATATAAGAGTCAGTAGCAGCTGCCCTGACCTTACACTGATCCCTAAGACAGAAGGATCTGGCAGTATTTAGTAGCCTTCCACAGATATATTTCATGGAAGAAAAAGATCAAACACCATGTGAGAGTGTATTCACGAGACACCACAGGAAGAGGAGGCTGCACCAAGAACTACATCGTTCATCCAGTTTTGAGATTACCTTCAACTCATGCCCAGCAGGTACCTCCAGACACTCACAAGTGACCAAAAGGAAACTCTTTTATCATTCTAACAAGCTCCTTCCTCTGATACAAAAAGGTTTCCCTGAAATCACATTTTGCCAACAAACATTTCCACATGCAGAAGTAAAAACTTCAGACGGTTTCGAAGTTGAAAGCTAAACAGGTTTAATTTGGGAAACAAGCATGAAAACAGGAATTGCCAACAAATAATTCTCCAAAGTAAAACAACATGCATATACCCCTCTCACAGCCCCTTGTAAGAGAATCCCAGACACAGCCCTTTCAGAGAGGACACATGCCTTGTGTCTATGCACGGCAGGAGGGTTCTGGTGAAATAATTACCATTAATCCATTACTTAATCTCCTAATCACTTCTGAGCAAAAAGCATTCCTGGACATTTGTTAATAATGACACATTCATTTTCATACCATCCTGCTCATGAAGATTTAACCAAGAAAATAAATTGAAAAATGACCAGATAACACCAGTTACCTCATTCAAAGCTACAAGCAAGAAAGATTTTCAGCCAAGGCCTTGTCCACAGCAGCAACTCGACGTCGCTGGTGCAGGCACCGTGAGCTCCCCAAAACCAGGGGTCTCACCACTGAGCCACCCTTGCCTGCTAGTTTCCAGTTGGTTGAACCGGGTTTTAAGTGGCTTATGGTCCATGGGCTGCATCAGTAACTGGACACAGAGTCCCCCCACAATTCTGCTCTTATTCACTGTATTCTACCTAACATATATATCACAGATTTAAACATGAAGTGAAGGAGTTTAACCACCCCACGGGATGCGATAACTAGGTGTTACCAGGACAGTCTGAGAGCAGATAAGAATAGACATTTAGGCAGATTTTGCAACACTTCAGCTCTGTGTCTTGCTTGGTAGGTTTAGGAAAGACCTCTAACACTGACTTTTTTGTTCATTTATGGCCAGAGGAAGGAGAATATTCCAGCATGGGAGCCCTGAAGCTAAAATTAAAAACCTACAATTTGGGTTCAGTAGCAGTTGGTATAATTCAACTCCCAGCCACAATGAGAGGTCTCCAACATTATCAACTGTCAACAATTATTACTGGCTAAGCACACAAAACAGCTTTGTTCTGAACTGGAAGCCACAACTGCAAACAGCAGTAATTGCTACCAAAGGCAAAACACACAAAAAAACCACCAGCCTTTCCATGCAAAATAGTCTCCAAAGAGGAACATAGGAATGGACACAAAAGTCTTACTATCTCCACTCACATCCTTAAAAAAGCAAAGAGTAAAATCCAAGACTGTACACCCAGCAAAGGAGGGGGCTAACAAGGAAAAGGGATCCTCAAAGACACTTGGTAACTGTTCTGAGCTGAACACACATTTAATGAAACATACTGTTCATTAGTTATTGAACTTTCATTAGCAGTTTAAGGGAAAGCTACACATGGAAGAGATGAAATGCAAACAATTTCTCCTGAAATTGCACACATTTCCACGCTAATCCTCAGCAAATTCATTCCAACTGATACTAAAAACCAAATCAATTAATACTAATTGCTCACCTTATTTTCACAGAGGGATCTTCGCACTTCAGCAAGCCTCAAAAAAAAAAAAAAAAGAAAGAAGAAAAAAAAGAAATCCTTTACAACCCCTATTTGTACAAAAGCAATTTAGTTGTCTTTCTATATTCATTTAGCTATGCACTTAATTATTTTGGCAGGTGATTCTGTCAGCTCAGTTTTCCTTCCTCACAACTACCCTTTTTCAAACTGACAGCATGAAGCAATCACATTTTATAACCCCCCAGCCTACAGCAACAGAATAAACAAAGTTTTCCAAGTCATGGGGCAAAATCCCAAATCCACTGACTTCATTAGCAGATCTGCCATTAAGTTAATACAACTAGTGTGACCTTCCCATGAGACAATGATGACCAACTGAGGAAATGTGTAGGGGGGGTGGAACTAGATGATCTTAAAGTCCTTTACAACCCTAACCATTCTATGATTCTATGTATTTTACTAGCAGCAAGTAAATGTGGCAGGATTTATATTCAATTCTTCTTAAGCATAACATGTACATTTTTAATGTGCAATACAGATAGCACAGAGTAAACAGAAGCTACATTTGTCCTCCTCTGGTGTAGGAGTGCAACAGGTTTTCTCACCATCACATGCTGAGTCTTCAAAAGAGGTTTTCTCTTCCGTCACTCCATATAACCACACTATACTTCAATACTACCCCACCATTAACAGGTCTTGAAATTTTTTTTACACAGGTCCATTAATGTCTACAAGAAAAACAAGACGAATGGCTTAAAAAAAAAAAAAAAAAAAAAAAAAAAGAAAAGCCACTTAATGCTGACAGTCTTTCTTCTTGGTTAGTTTTATGGAGAAAATATTGCCAAAACAGCTCTCCCAAATGCTAAGTAACTTGGACCTGCATGGCCCCAATCAAGTAGTGCGTCCCTACAGCATCCTGCACCACTTGCCCCAGGGACAAGTGGGTGTCAGCACCAGTCAGGCTCTGAAGAGGCTTTCCCAAGGGCTAAACAACAAAAGCAACATCTGCATAGCCTCAGCTACTCCTGGGGTTTCTTCCTGCACTTGGGCCACAACAACCCCCTGCAGCACTACCAGTCTGGGGAAGAGTGGCTGGAGAAGGACCTGGCGGTGCTGGTTGACAGCCGCTGATGGCTACTGATGGCTCTTGGTGCAGTTGTCAGGTTTAGGACCCTAAGGATGGCTTTCTAGGCAAGGTTGGATGCTGCAAGACATTTGGTATGTGGATAGGAGGAGAATAGGGCCTATGTGCATCATTCAATATGAAAATGAGAGCTCTGACTTTGAGTACCAGAAGCATGCTATCTCTGCACACACAGTGCAGAGATGATGACAGAAGGTTTAGAGGGAAGCTTGAGGTGCATACAATTGAGTTCATTGTCTGTTTTCCCCCAAAATTAAATCCCCTTGAGGTACACATCGGACTTCCCCTTCTTCCCGCATTACCCACCAAGTATATCCAGGTCCCTGAGCAAAAGCAACCCCACGAGTGGGTTTGCCTTTACCTGAAGCAGGAATAACCCAGACTGTCTTCCCCAACAAATTCTTTGTGTGCACCACAGGAACTTTATCCCCCTCTACAGCACGTAAAAGTTCTGATTGGGCTGGGCCAGCCCTGTTGGCAGATCCCCTTGTGTTGACCAACCAGGTGGCTTTTGGTAAATGTGTATCCCAGTGTTTGAAAGTCCCACCGCCCATTGCTCTCAGCTTGTGCCCAGGCAGCCAAGAAGGCCAAGAACATCCTGGCCTGTATAAGAAACAGTGTGGCCAGCAGGAGGAGGGCAGTGATTGTACCCCTGTACTTGGTACTGCTGAGGTTGCACTTCAAATCCTGTATTCAGTTCTGGGCCTCTCACTACAAGAGAGACACTGAGGTGCTGAGCAGGTCTAGAGGACAACAAAACTGGTGAAGGGTCTGGAACACAAGTCTGATGAGGAGCAGCTGAGGGAACTGGGGTTGTTTAGTCTGGAGAAGGCTTAGGGGGGATTTTATCGGTCTCTACAACTACCTGAAAGAGGATGGAGTGAGGAATTGGCTGGTCTCTTCTGCCAAGTAACTAGTGATAGAAAAAGAGGTAACTGCTTCAGGCTGTGCCAGGGGAGGTTTAAATTAGATATTAGGAAAAAATTCTTCACCTAAAGGGTACTCAAGTATTGGAATAGGCTTCCACTTCCTCATCATCCCTGGAAGCGTTCAAAAACTTTGGAGACAAGGCCCTTAGCAACACGGTTTAGTGGTGGGCTTGGCAGTCCTGGGGTAACAGTTGGACTTGATGATAAAGGTCTTTTCCAATCTAGCTGATTCTATGATTCTGGCCTCTGAAATTACCACGGCTAGCTCACATCTTACCTGTCCCAGCTCCCACAAGCATAGGCGATGCTTAACAAAAAGGCACCAAGCTGAAAACCTGTGGTTCATCTGGAAGTAAACAGCTCCTTTTGGGGGTCTTTTGCTCCAGCTGTATCTGGACAGCCAAGAAGTGACTTAAACAGAACTAGTTACAAGGTGGGGATGCAACAGCCTCAACTCAAAATGTTTCTCGCATCATCCATTTTCCGTGCTTCCTACACTGTTTTGCATTTTCCCTCCCTCCCTCTGTCTTGGATTATACTGCAGGGAAGCCAAGTTTCTTAAGGGAAGAGATGCTCAATCTTTTTTCGCTCCCAAGTTGGAACAAGCTAAGTATCACTAGCTGTCATGCTGCTTCGTCACCGTAACAGCTTTGTCTCCCAGCACAGCAGATATCAATCCCTCTGGATCAAACCCACTGTCATCTCCTAAAAGTGTGATGATAAAAGAACATGATAGTAAGTGGAAAAATTAACTGAAGGCAGCCCTCTGCATTTTTATTTTTACTGTGGTTCTCCAGATCACCTGTCACACAGCCAGTGGAGAACAGCTTTAAAAGTGCCTCTGCAATTGTGTCGCATGGGTCAAACTTTAGGGAAGGTCCACGATGAGGACCAAGTTACAAATGGAGGCCTCCTGCACGTTGTACAGGTGTAGCTAGAAATGCAGATCGGTCATAAATTAAGGCTTTCATAAGCGTTCCAAACAGCACAGATAGGCTGCAGGAACTCATCAGGTGGTTAAGGAAGCACTACTGCTACAGTTTTAAGACATACTTTTCAATAAGCAAACTTAGCTGAGAAGCTGATGCAACCGACCCAAGCCCTGCTGGAGCACTGGCTGGGATGTGGAGGGAATTGCCTTTTGCCAAAAAGAGGTGACTAACAGCAGCAAGATACAGGGAAAGGGCTGGCAGAAAGGGCAAAGAGGAGAGTGAGGGTACCGAGCAGTGGGGTACAGCACAGAGAGCCTGGCCCCTTCATGAGGCCACTGATCATGAAGGGAAGACTTGGCAGCAGGACAGTAAGCTTTCAGAGCTCAGGGGTTTTCCATGGCCCAGGAGGTCAACGCAGTGTTGTTGTAGGAGGAGGTGGCAAAGAGGAGAGAGAAGCCACTCTGATCTTAAAAGATGCCCAAGAGCTGAAGTTGGATGGGAAGCAGTCAGGAAGCCTGCCTGGGGTTAATGAGGAAACCTACATCTCTCCCCAAACCATGCCAAGAGATAAAAGCAGGCACAGGATTTGCTTTAGAAGAAAAAAAGGGAACTACCTGCAATGGGCTAGGGTAAGAGATAATCTGAAACAACAAAAACTGCCTACTGCTATGGTAATGGATGGGTCCAACAGACAAGCAGTAACTGGATCCAAGCAGGAACTGTCCTGGCTTGCTGAAAGCCTGGTACCTGACTGAGCACTGCTTATCAGGGAGGGTGGAAAGCCAGACAGAGGGCTAATGTGATGACAAATCAGTGAGGTTACTGCAGAAAAAGAAAAAAAAGAAGGCGAGGGGGGAATCAAAATGCAAAGTGTAACTTTCATAACTAGTTTTCTTCACACTTTCTTCTGCAAATACGACAGACAAGATCCAGGCAATCAAGGTATTCAGGTTCTTGTAGAATAGCACTAGTACAGCAGGAAATCATGGGCAAAGTATTAGGCCACAGCTTTCTGGCATGAGGTTTTAAATCTCTAGATGTAAGATGTTTTGAGTGAAAGATGAGAGATGTTTTCCAGCTGTGTTTAACTTCAGCCTAGAGACAAGCAGTTGCTCTATAAAGGTAGTTCCTAAGAGTATTTTTTACAACAAAGGGAGAGGAAACTCCAGTCATCTGAAAGTGTTATTGTCAGCCAGCCTAAGACAAAACGGCAGAGCGCCAACTGATCACCATGCAGGATGAGATGGCTCTCACATCAGGGAAAAAGACTTCTTCCCTTAGGTAGTTGGTCTGGATTGCAGTTCTCCACAGGTAGCTGTGGAGCATGTATGGCTTTACACGGGGAAAGCACAAGAGCTGTTGCTCTTCGAAAAGACATTCTGGAAGGAAAATCAGCAGAGAGGACTTTTTCCAGAGAGGGAAGCACTGCTGCAGTCCCTCACGCTCCATGACAAGAGGTGTTATCTGCCTCCGCCAGCACAAGGGGTTTGTATGAGCCCTCGGATGAGCCCAGAGTAGCAAGAGGGGGAACTTCACAGCTCCTGACTCCTAAACCTCTCTGACAGCAATCCTTACGCCATACTGACTGTTCCCACCCCTGAGCAGCTGCTCCTGGCACCACCAAGCCGAGCCCAGGCCTTTTGGAGCAGCCACCCACCCCATGAGCCCTGCAACTTCACGGGGATATCACATTTGGCCCAAAGGACCCTGGCATCTTCCCATCGATGCCAGGTATAGGGCATATTGCAGGTAACACGTGGTCAAACACAACATTGGAGGTTGCCTCAAACCTTCTGCAGTCAACTGTGTCTTCACAGAACACCTTCCAACAGAGCAACCAAGTTACTGCGCAACACAGACCCACTTTGCACCAACGTCTTTGCCGTCATTCTGCAAAGCGAAGGACGGTCCTGCCCTCCAGTAAGTTACACAATTAGGAAAAGTAAGTGAGTTGTCAACAAACCCTTGATTGTTCAGTGAGACTTCGCTAACAGGAAGGCAAATATAGACTGCCAGAATCCATGACGTAATGGCAGCAAGTTTCAAGTTATGCTTGATGTTGCTGTGATGAAGCTATTTTCAGTTGCTTTGAATCTTCTTCAGAAAAGTCAGTCTTTGAATCAAATAAACCCCAAACGTCGTGATTCTTCTGAGCTCGGATGCATGCATTTAATCAGTCCAGGTGTTTAAATTATTTATCCATGAGGAGGGAAACTGTACTAATCTTAGGAACAGAGCACATGAAGGGGAAAAACAATTAGACATAAAGACGTGCTGAATAATGTGAAGCAGTAGAGAATTCTCTCATGCACAAGATAACTGCGACCAAGGGTGTTCCAACTATTTATGTCATTTTATTGCAGCCTGGGCTGCAAAACTCAAAATACAGAGATTTGCTGGTACTAGAAGAAATGTTTCCCAACCATAAGGTAAAATTATTGTTTTCAACAAGCACAAAGCCAAAAGTTGGTCAAAAGTTGGTATTTTCCCTAATTTTAAAAAGCAGAACTTTTAAAATGGGGGGGTTGGTTTGGTTGGGTTTGGTTTTTTTTTCAAAAACAAAATCAGTGTCTGGCAGGGAAACAGAGTACTTCATGAACTATTCTTCTGTACACGAGTGTGACTCTGCACCAGACTGTCTACCCTTATCACTTACGCACAGAAAACAACTACTTGCTTTCTTCTTTGATCTTAACCTTCTCCTCCTCAATCTCGTGTTTCAAGACTACGGGTCTACCCAAGCTGCAAGGAAGACCTCTGAGATGGAAGATACACAAAGTGGGAGCAACACTCCAGCGCATTGCAGCCTTTTTAGATTGCTCCCCACCAATGGTTACCACAGAAGCAGCTGGTCAAACACTTAAGCAGTAGGTGCCCAGGTGGATTGAAGGGCTGTGGTGAGGCACCAGGACATCTGGTTAAAAACACAAGACTTTCCCACCACCCTTATTCACTGCCTTCTCTTTCAGCGGAAGAAATTCTTAAAGTAAGCCTGCTTTAATGGTAATGGATTAGATATCTTGTTCCAACTCTCAAATGCCTTGTCCATCAGAAGACTTGGTTTTATCCACTGAAATTAACGGAGAAGGTCAAGAAAGAGGTATATTTATACTGCACACTGGAGAAAAGTAAAACTAGGTGTCCTGCTGCCAAGATAGATGCATTCATGCAATGTTGAACCCCAACATCTGCACCTTCACTTAGAGAGACTTAGTCAATTAAGTTGATAGCATGGCACACAGTGGCACTTTCTGAGCACGCAGGAAAATAAACAGTAGGTCTTATTCCAGCAAAGAATCTGGCTCTTCTCCCAGCTTGTTACCAGCTTTCTCTGCCTCACCACCCGGCATGCAACATCCATCGCCCGCTATGGAGGTGGGTGAACAACAGCCTGCTCCTGTGTGAACAAGCTAAATCCTTTCTTGATCTGTGCCATATCGCAAAGATTGGGCTGACTACAGAGGAAACAAAATCCCTACCTTTGCTCTGAGACCACGGGAGAATTTCAAGGTATTTCAACTCACTCCAAGCCATTGCCAGCTGCTGTTTCAATCATTTTGTTTCTATAATCTGGGCAGCACACCAAAGATCACAAGGTCTGGGTTTACGTTTCATTTAAAAACCATTTGTAGCAGAAGAATGACTCCTCCATTTTATTAAGCAAAAACCATAGGCTGCTGACAATGCTATTATAGGCAGCAACATCAATGGAACATTTTTATATATATATATAAATATATGTATAAAAAAAGACATAAAAAGAAAAACATTAAGCTGGAAGGTTACTAACAAAAATAGAAAGGAAGACTCCCGAGACATTTTCTTTGCAATTCCTTTTTATACAAGCCAACACTTAAAGCCTCCTGGCTGAGATTCCCCAGGTAACATACAAACCACTTTATAGCATCATTCCTCAAACCAATCTGAGTATCTAGTAGAACAATTTATAAGGGAAAGACATGCCTAATATTGACAAAATTCTTCACAGAGCAAGGAGAAACCCTACAATGCAGATACATCAACATTTTTGAAAGTAACATTGGCTCAAATTAAGTTACAATGGGAAAGTGACCTGTGCTGACGCCAAAGGTCCTTGATGTTACTGCTCAGAGAAAAAGCATCTGTGAAACACTGCAAGAGGGACCATACGGAGCAGTGGCCAAATGAGAGGGGAAAGAGAAGGAAAACAAAAATAAAAGTATCAGACCAGCCTCCAGCACCACAGCCTGCCCAGGGACAGGGAATGCTGAGACCCCTTTGATTTTGGAATCAATTCTCTGCCATGGGAATCCTTCACTTGACGTTTGCTTTCGGCTGGCATCAGCCTTTTTACTCAGTTTTGCCAGTCAGCACTTTTGTCATTAGTTCTGGTTAGAGATACAGATGAGACGGCACTTCCATCTTCATTAATTTTACAAAAGTGCCTTACACTGTTACTCCAAGGATAATTACTTTGGGGGCTGAAATCACCCATTGTTGTTCTCATCACAGAGGTACATATCTGAAGATCTGCTTGGTCATTTCAGATTTTGAAATGTCTTCTCAGATAAGCACAGCTGCACTTTTAAGAGTAGCTAAAACTACAGAATTTAAGAAAGGAAAATTTGATGTGATGTTTTGTGCTTTACTTAACAGTCTTCCAAGATACAAAGCTCCAGTTGCTCTGGAAACTGTAACTTGGACACAACCATGTAGATACATCAAGCCCCTGGCTATAAATGAAAACACTTTAGCAACACTGCACATTCGTGTGACAAACATTTTTACAAACAAGCACTGCATCCTAATCCTCGTATAGGAAGGGCACATCCCACAACCCTCCACACACGGCACAGTTCTCTGTCCGCACTTCCTTTCAGCCTCAAGAGAAACGAGTGAGCAAGAGCCAGAAGAGTATGTGGACACATCATTGACACAAAGACCCTGCAGGTAAGGGAGAGATGGGAAACACAGATGGGTACTTGAGGGATATGCCATTGATTCAAAGCAGGGGTGTTCCTTCCTGTGTTTGCATGGTGCCTGTTACACCACAGACACAGGTGAAAGCAAGCACTGGTAACCAAAATGAAGACTTAAAAGACAAATTAACATGGTGGACAGGATGGCATCTGGGACACAAAGCTCTTAGCTACTGGCCCAGGAGAAGGTAGCAGGAAGGCTGGAGCTGGGAATACAGCAAGAGGACAGCCACGGGGAGAAGGAAAGCAGGGGGGGATGCTCAAAACCAGAGTACAAGGAACGAGCGTGGGGTGTTCGTGAAGGAGGATTGGACACAGCACACCACCAGAAGCCAGATATATTTATATTTTTATTTTTTAAAGAGAGAAATATTACATACATAAACGACAGCCTGAGTGCTGGTTGCTGTGGAAACCATAACTTTGAATTCAGTGGCTAAACCCCAGCATTGCTATTTATACCATGCTCCTCACTACAGCAAGAGAACTTTGTCTGAGAAACAGAGAGCTCTGGTACCAGACAAACATGATTTTTCCTCCTGTTACACACAGTGATCCTTTCAAATGATGCCTCACAAGGTTTTTCTAATGTTCCTAGCCACTGAATGACTACATGGTATAATCACCTCTGCAAGGAAAAAAAAACCCCAACACCCCATCACCATCTTTTCCTCTTCAAAGCAAGACCAGGTGAATCACTGGACAGACATCGGGTAGGATTCACTGAATTTTATTTGAGTCAAGAGCAACCAGAGACACCAAAAAGGCCATTTAAAACAGCAGTATCATCTTGCTTCCTTAAGGCAAATTATAGTCAGCATTACATGAGATTACTGAGGGCCAGATCTCACAATCAGCTAACATTAAAGATGACGAGTGTTTAAGTACATCAGAATATTGCCTTTAATATACTGGAAAGCATAACTGGATCATTAAGGCAAGAATAACAGTAACAAAAGGCTACAGATTGAACTCCTGTTGGGAGAATCCCATTAAAAAACAATGTCATTTTTGAGTTGCTGTGCTGTTCAAGAAGGAGATGGCTTTTTCCTCTACAGGAATGTCGTGGTTTAAGCAGCAAGCATTCCCACAGCCTAAGCGGGAGCAGGACTAATCTGCCTGTAACCAAAGCAGAGGTGAGTCAAGTCCCCAAGGGTATGTCACATTCCTCTTCCACCTCCACCATTCCAGAGTCCAGAAGGGAAGAAACAGTCCCATTCTTCACCCACTCCTAATCATGTTTTACCTCAAGTAGTATGGAAGTGCTAGGGTAGCATGTTCACTGCCACTACCAAATATACACAATAACTACCATGGGGGTGATGATCAGGTTTTCAGACACTTCCCAGGACCTCTGCACACATGGGTCCCCGAATCAAAGAGCTCGTGGCACACAAGGGCAATTAAGGCACAAGCTGAGAGAGAAAACCACAGCACTTTTCCAAGTACACTCACACCTTCACAGTCCCACGGGACTGTCCCATCCATGTGGGCTCACTGGGAAACAGCAAGGACAACCGTTACATGCAATCAGGTAAGCAAAACTCTGCCTGAAGAAGGCAGCTTTTGCCAGGGGAAGGGCAGCCAGGGCTTGCACAGGGACAGGAACAAGGATTCGGGAGAGGGGCTCCAACAGCTGCCGAATGAGGAGGGGTGGAAAGAAGTTGCTGTCTGCGGGATCTGGCCCTTTCAGCTAAGGGGAAGGAGGTCTTGTTTGCCCTTGTTCAATAATTTTTAGCACAGCATTGAAGTGTCATTGAAATTGACAGAAGCGTTTTAAAAATACAGGAAGGGGAAAAGATGATCTAATCACAGCTTTGGCGCCCAGGTAATCACTCCATAGATATCAGCCTCCCCTGATTTATTCCAATATATCTTTTAATCAGAAGTTCATACATAGCAAAATGATTAACAAGTCATGAGTACTACCTATTTCCCAGCACCAGACAGCTTTCACTAGCCCAGAGTCCCCTGGCTGCAGCAGAGGGGGGAAGTGGGAACGAAGGGTAAAGTCAATTTCTCCCAGAGCTTCCCAACAAACGTGGTAGTACTGAGATACACGCTGGAATTACGCACCCGTTCCTGCAACTCTATTTAAGACCGCATTCGTGCCAGCGTTCCCTTCAAGCTGAGGACTGAGTGCATCGCTCCGGCGTCCCCAACTTCAGCACGGGCAGCGCGGGTCGGCGGTGCCGTGCCTTCAGTGACCTCGGCCCGAAACACACCCCCTTACCCGCTACACGCTCATTCAGCCCTCGGTCCCTCAGTGAC
>NW_009944836.1:0-30901 GCF_000696875.1 Nestor notabilis
GACTGCTGTAGCTGAACCCAGGACAAAGTTTTATGAATTTTATCATTGAAATTGCGTGTTTATGAGAGAATGGAGATGGTTCTGTTGTTCAACAGCAAGATATTTAAAATCTTTGAAAAAACAGAAAGCTAAACCAAAAACCTACATACACAATATCACAACATATCAAGTAAATTTCTGCTAAAGCACTGAATTCTTGCAGCACAACTCCAACCATTATCAGGTAACACAGTCACACTAGAGATATTTTCATAGACATGTAGAAAAATTACACATGGAAATATCAGATCTCCTTGGTTCTCATGGTTGCTGGGGCACAAACACATACATTCTGCATGAGCAGGTTTGTTAAAGCCTCTCTGCTGCTCTGTAGTAACTGCTTCTGTGTACCCTTTTATCCCAACCTAAGCACAGGCACGATCCCTGCTTTTCTACTGTTGTCTAGCACTGCTTTAGCATGGCTTGGGCATCATGACTCTGATGATGCAGTTTGGGCTGCTTGAGGATTTGGGTGGGACCTCTTCCCTGCTGGTACTGGATGAGTGACAGTGATTAGTGCCCTGGATCATTTCTGCAAATTGCTGTCACTTATAGCAAAAGTGGCATAAAATGAATGTTTACATGATGTTGGGTATTTTTTTTCAGTGTGAACTAAAATCAAGGCTGAATTCAATTTTTAGAAGTGAGGATTTGCTTCATAAGATGACTAGCTATCTCTCCAACAGGATCAACAGTCTTCAAATGGGATGATATTTGTGCTTCCAAAAACTCAATGGACATATATATCTGCTGATGATAAACCTGGTTTAATAGAATATTTTTTTCTTTTTTCAGTAGTAATTATCTTCCAAAAGCAGGTTATCTGTTGTAATAATGAAACAAACTAGAGATCTGTATGTAAAAGGTGACTAGTATAACTGGAAAACACCTACCAATTTCCTGCAAGTTGGATGAAGGTGTCCCCCGAAGGTCAATACTGTGTCCAGTATTGTTTCACTTGTTCATCAGTGATTTGGATGAGGGGATAGAGTGCCTCCTCAGCAAGTCTGGTGACAGTCTGAAACTGGGAGAAGTGGCTGATGCCCCAGAGTGCTGTTGGGGGTTGGATGGGGCTTTGATCAAGCTGGTCTAGTGGAAGGTGTCCCCCTGGAACTAGATGAGGTCCTTTCCAACCCTTACCATTCTATGACTGTGTGATTCTATGAGGTAGACAGGATGGAGAGATGGGCAGAGAGGAAGAGGAACCTTTCGAAATTCAACAAAGGTGGGTGCAGGGTCCTGCAACTGGGGAGGAATAACCCCATGCACCAGTACAGGCTAGGGGCTGACCTGCTGTATAGTAGCTCTGCAGAAAGAGGCCTGTGCCAGCAGCAATGTGGTTTTGTGGCCAACAAGGTCAATGAAATCCTGGGCTGCATTAGGAAGAGCATTGACAGCAGGTCAAGGGAGGTAATCCATCCTCTCTGCTCAGCCCTGCTCACGCCTCACCTGGAGCTCTGTGTCCAGTTCTGGGCTGCCCAATGCAAGAGGGACATGGAGCTCCTGGAGCAAATCCAAAGAAGTGCTACTTGAACGATTAAGGGTCTGGAGCATCTCTCCTATGAGAAAAGGCTGAGGGAGCTGGGCCTGTTCAGCTGGGAGAAGAGAAGGCTCACGGAGGATCTGATCAATGTATTAAAGTATTTGAAGGGAGAGTATCAAGAGATGCGTCCATACTCTTCTCAGTGGTGCCAGGAGATAGGATGAGAGGCAATAGGCACATACTAAAACACAGGAAATTCCACCTAAGCATGAGGAAGAAATTTTTACTGAAAGAATGATCGAGCATTGGAATAAGTTGCCCAGAGAGGCTGTGGAGTCTCCTTCCATGGAGATATTCAAAAGCTGTCTGGACACAATTCTGAGTAATGTGCTCTGGGTGACCCAGCTTGAACACGGAGGCTGGACAAGATATGCTCTGGTGGTTCCTTCCAGCCTCAACCATTCTGTGATTCTGTAAGTCTGTGGAAAGCGGAGGAAAGAGAAACAAATGCTAATCCAGACTGACTTTGTATTCTATAAGCACTCCTTAAACTTTCTAGTGCCTTATTCTTTTGCTGGCCTTGTGCTCTCTTTGAATATACAATTGAAGTGGAAATAGGGTAATGTGATAGATGTACTGCAGGATATGCACTTCTTGCATTTCTGTTCACTATAAAAAGAACAGTTTTAATTAAGTTGCTTTCAACTAATTTAAGTTCTGTTTAAAAATATAATTAAGATGTTTTATAAGTGACTGAGACATTCTATTCATTTGAAAATATTCCATGTGGCCAAATCTCTGCTGTGGGAAGAAGCTATTGGAATACAATACAGTCATGACAGAAACAGTTTCTTTTTTTTTTTTTTATTTTCCCTTTAATACCTTTGACCTCTTTTGCTGTAAAAAAGGAGCCTCTATTTTGGGATATTGTAAAGACATTAAGAAACCCTCTATGTGTACAGATGGCTAAATGCTGTTACTTGAGAGCCAAATGATGCAGATTTACTTACGAAAAGTTCTTCTAAGCAACGAAATGATTTTTGTGTACTTAATAATATCCCTAAGGCTCTTCCAAAAATCATACTTATGCTAACTGGGGTCAGGTTAATGTTACACAGAAAATGAAGTCTGATATCAACAGAAGGAATTTTAAGCCTTAACCCAAGGTGACAGGCAGCTCTGTGAAAGACATTCCCTGAGATGAAGAGCTTGTTGACCAGGAAATAGCAATGTAACTCTGCTCTTAGTCTGTGCATGGAAATTTTTTGGGGGAGCAAGATGTGAAGGATACAAAATATTATTTGCTGTTACCTTCACCTTCCTGAGCAATGTGATATTTAAGTACATTACAGGCAGTGTTTTACAACTTATTACAATTGTTTACAATTTATTTTACAATAAAATAAGAAAAAATATTTGGTGTTCTGCAACCTCACAAACATGTTTTATGTACACAACAGTATTAATGTCTATAGGTAGTCTAAGGACCTCATCTCAAATGTCTAAGGTTCTGAGCCATACTAATAAATAATACCATTTTCTCTTTCTTACATGGTCCTTGGGTATTTTGCTTGTAACAGTATACTTCACAGCTGACACTGGGAATCTCTGGTATGTTATGGCAAGCTTTGCCGAGCAACTCATAAAATGCAGAGTTTTTATGAGTTAGTGTTTGGTGCCATACAGGAAAATGCAGTCCCATGGCACAACAGTATGACCTGGAATGTAAGAGCAGCTTCAGTTGTTCGTGGTACAGACGGTAGCATCATTTAATGAATTTCAAAATTCTGAACCCCTACAAAGAAAATCTACCACCCCCAATATTAAATACAATCTTAAGGAAACGGTATATTTGTTCAATCCAAAGACTGATGGAAAAATAGAGACTGGCATTACGTTAGGAGGGCATGAATCTTGTAGTACCACTAGAAACCAAAAGTTTTCTTTGGAAAATCATTATGCAAAAATAGATAATATATGTAGAGTGACTTACAAGGCATGACAGAATGTTGGTATAGAGTATTGAGGTAACAGTTTAAATAAGAATACAGAATTTTATGTGCTTATCTGAGGTTAAACAAATGATTATTTTGGCCAGATTTTTTTTATTATTATTTCTCCCCTCAGTGTTTGATACTGGAGGTTATTTGCTCATTTCATTAAATCAGCATAGAGAAAAGGCACTTTCTTACTTTTTAATTATGGCCTTATTAAAGGCCATAATTACAATATAGGAGGTACTCCATGATACCAAGTAATTTTTAAAGTCTAAATATTCCAATATGAAAAGGAGAGAAACTTTTTTTCGCCCCTTTTGTTTGTTAAACTTATGTTTGGGATTAGAGAAATGCTTTTTGAATATTGGACTTAATTACTAAGCACTGCTGGGCTGACAAAAGATGGACTCTGCTTAGTGACTCATTTCACATCATTGCCAGGATTTGATGTTTGTTGTCCTTTTTTTGTTGTTTGTGCCTATGCATTACTTTCAATAAGAGAAGAACACAGCATAGCCATTATTCACAACGGAGTCTTCAGACTTCTCTGTGTCGGTATTGAATTGGCAAAATAAACTGAATTTCTGGAAATTCATAGTATTTCCCGTTGATTAACTTGGTTTTGCTTCTGCTTTCTTATAAAGAAGCTTTGTGTAAGTTTAAACGTCACAATGGAAGAGTAGAACAAAGAAACATTATTATATAATTTAAGGTAGAAATCGAAAGTTTCCATTGTAAATACTCAGTTTTGTTAATGAATTTCTGTAGGTTCACCGTGTCTTTCAAGTATGTTGTATAACACTACCTGTATAAAACATGCTTTCTCTCTAGGAATGATTCATGAAAGACTAAAGCAGCTTAAAGGCCAAATGCTACTATAAAAACCATCAAAAATTGCAGGTGTTATTATTTTAAAGATAAAACTTTAGAAGTTAGAATAACTGCCCTCTGAAGTTCTTGACCCCATGCTGGCAATGAAACTATTTTTGTTTTGTCAGCAGCACCAATGAATACAGCTACTATACTGTATAAAATAATTGTATTATATTGTAGATAATACAAGGGATATGCATCAGATTATAAATAATTTAATTTTACGAAGAATTTTACATCTTAATCTGTTCTACCATCACTTTCACTTAGACTCTGAAATAAAATTATGTTATTGTATGCCTTGCTATAATCTAATATTTCACCTATAAGGAAATGTCAGGTCACATTTACAGCAATCTAAGGGTCTCAAAGCCAGATCGGAAGGTCATTCTGTTTGAGCATTGAAAATAAAACTATCTAACAAAGTCTTGGTCAAGGACAACCAAGGTCTCATTATATAGTCAATTTACCTGAATGCCAGCAAGAGCAGTGCCAAGGCTGTTACCCTCTGCCTTTTGAAATTTGAAATGATATCAAGCATACAAGAATTTATCCTTTATTATCAAGCGTGGAAAGAAATGGTATTTAAAAAAAAATATTTTTGTAAAAGATCGTTATGTTACAATCCAAATAACATTAAGTAAAATAATATTTTGCTAAAATGAGACAAACTATGTTTCAGTGTTATGAAAAATATGTGTGTATATTTGTTTTCATTAACTATGCTAGGAGGTTTGCTTATTTTTCATACCCTTCCGAAACTGCTGCATCAGCATGATTAAGTTCTAACAAGTGATTTTTTTGGAGCAAACTGTAACTACCTTTCCTTCATATGATTGTGTATGTGTGCATTCTCTATACCCACCATCAGGGACTATACACACAACTGCAATCTTCAAAGTCATTTCTACTTCGCTTAGCTAGTGCTGGCAACAGAAATCGGGAACAATACAGCTGCATTTTTGACTGGTGCTTAGGTCACTAACCAATATATGTTCCTCCATAGGCAGAAAGATGACAAGAATGTCATTTATTTGCAAATTTGTGAAGGGTCAGGGATTAGTCAACATATTCTGGTAATATGCAATAACTTTTGTGTTCTGAGTATTGCTTTGCAGCGGTATTTGTGTGTTTTTTGACATTGCAATATCATCTCAAAATCATAAACTTAGCCCATCATTTATTTGATATTTCTCAAGATGGTGCAAAAATAATAAGCTGCAGACTAATATGTACAGTGGTAAGCCACATATTTTGAGCTATGCACTGGTAAACTGTTTGAAAGTATTTCAGTGCTTTCCTAATATTAATTAATTTTACCCATCCCCACCCCTATCTGCTTTCCTAATTTATATGAATCCTTTACCTTTACATATCAGGTGTGGAGATGATTCTGCTTGTAAAAAGAGCTAGTAGAAATTAAAACACTGGAGCCCTATAGTCTGATATTGTCACTGAATAGAAGATGTCTAAGGAAGGAGGATTTTTCCTTTCTGGATCATCACAATCCATTTTGACCCAGGAATAAAACTAACCTAATTGAACTGAGTTAGTTTGAGCAATTGGAGCTGTCAGCAAAAGAATGATCCCTGCCTTCATTCTCTTCTACAAATCAGAATGTTGATATGACAAGTTTTATCATGATATCACAGAAGTTCACATGGTAACATAAAAAAGGTCATATTTAGAGCTAAAGGTCCTTTTCACTTTTGCATCACTCACAAAGGTAACAAGACATATTATGATGAACTGAGGCTCCTGATGTCAGTAATGTAGAGAATACATTAGGGAAAATGTATTTTCTTTAGAAAAGACAGTATATCTCTGTTTACTACCCTGTAGAAATTTCTGCATATTGCCCTGCAAACACTTAAACTCCCAGTGCAGTAAAATGCACTTGAACAGCACAGTGCTGTGAAACTCCTGAAGAAACTGAACGATCTGTTATGGCTGGTAACGTTTAGTGATCTTTTACCACACAGGCTCATTACATGATTCTCTTGAAGGCTGCTTTCCTCTTTCTTTTCTCTGGAGACTTGTAATGAGACACTTGTCAGAGTGTGAAGACACAATAGGTTGTAAAAACAATTGCTTTGCCAAGCTAAGAACAAAACTTTGGCAAAGCAACATTTTATTTTCTGCTATTTTTAAATTTTAGCCATGTTGGTTACAGGTCTGGCATTGATGCTCTCATGCTTACTCCATGGACATCCATAGCTCTGTCAGAGCTATTATTACTACTAAAATGACTTGATGTGGGAAGCAAGTAGTTGCAGTACTCCAAGGGCCAAAGACTCTCACTCACAATCACACATGGAGTAACAGTTTTGCTACAATGGGCAGGTTTTCTTTAATGTAATCTCTAATGCAGCAAAGTGTCAGTATCTGTCAAGAAATCTTGTAAGACCTACAGTAGAACCTGGAACTTGAGCATGGTGCAGTACAGGCAGATTATCTTCTCCAGACTTCACCCCTTTCCATCAGAGATAGGTTTGGTTGAAGGAGAGAGCTCTCAGGGCAGCCAACACTAACTCACTTGTCAAATTCTTCTGCATGAGGAACAATTTTTTCAAATATGGTAGAAAATTTTTATGAAGTCCAAGAGCAAAAAAGGACACTGAGCCACACTGAAGACTTGTATTGTTTTCCTACTGCTACTGTAGACTAGGTTTCTGAACTCATAAAGAGATAAATTGTGTTGCACTGTAAAAATCTCCAAGTAAAATAAAAAGCAATTTTGCAGGTTTGTGTTGAGATTCCTGCAGATCGAATTGATATTTCTGGAAACAACATCGGAACTGCTGTTTACCAGTACTGGATGTGCCATATTTTAGGAGAAGCTTGTAAGAAACAAATAATGTGCAGTAATTAGTTAATTGATACCTTACCTGCACATCTGTGGGTAAAAAGGCAGCTACTGTAAAGTGAGGGTATCCTCATTCTAGTGGCCTCTAAGGACACTGTAGACTCCAGCATAGCCATGTATTCAAGATTCTTTCATACTTCAAGCAACAGAGAGAAGCCAAAGTGCTTGCCTGAGACAGGGCTACCACAGGGGCAGGGAAATGGATCTGATTGATAGTGTATTTGTTCCCAAATACCAAATATCCTGGATGAAATGTGTTGGGTTTCTGGTTGGTTTTTATATTGTTTTGTTTTGTTTTGGTTTTTTTTCTTTATAAAATACTAGTATGAATAAAGTCTGAATGACTTTAATGGAAGCTAATGGGCTCCCTAATTTCTGCACTGCTTCTATAACGATTCTATAATTAAAATGAAAGTCTGAAAGCATTTAATACATTTTATGCTTACCAGGGTGATATAACGCACTAGTCCAAAGAGCAGTCAAAGAACTCTTCAGGTGTACAGGAGCCTCTCATAACAAGCTGTAAAAGTAGTTAAATTGTGGCGCTTTAAAGAAGGTAGTGGATAACATATGTTTCCCATTATTTAACAGAGTGAATAGTCTCTTGGATCCACTCCCTTTGCTGTTTGTCAGCCAGCATCACCAACAGAGTCTGTGTTTTCAAGCTTTTTTCGTTTAAACGGTGCAATCACATTATGCACTCCTTGCTCATAGCTTTTGCTCCATAAATCAGTCCCTGTTATTTGACATCTACTTACAAACTACAACTAAAATTAGCTGACTCCCTAGTTAATGTCTATTTATTAAAGATGATCTTGCATGTATAGAATTACCAGGACATTTGGCCTGATTTACTATACTAACATTTCCTATTTGGTCCTGGGTAGCGAGCTGTGCTGGTAATGCTGCACCCTGTGGTGAAATAGTGCCTAATCAGTATTTATGAATAGGGTTTTGGAAGTCACTGAAAAGCAAAACTTTCACAGTGGACTAGGGAAGAAGTTTTACCTTCTTAAAAGACAAATATTGCTGAGCTTTGGGAATCTCCATGGCACATCAGGACTGAAGAGCTTTAAGTTTTAAATTGCAGTTAAAAATTTGTAATGTAATACAGTCTGTAATTTAAATGGAGTGTACCTTTTCCACCCATTAATGCTATTTGTTAACTTTCTAATTACTATGCAAATGAATGGCTGGACTTAAATGGTAATGCAGGGAATACAACAGAGAATAGCTTGAAATTCTAACAAATGGGAAAATAACACACTCACCTTTTTTTTATTTCCCTTTGTGAAGTCGATGTTGTTTGGGAAAGATTGAATTTTGTTAAAAGAAAATAATTTTTTGGTGTTGAAAGGAAACCTGTGGGGTTAACTCTATACAATAACAGGGTGCAAACTGCATAATATGTATAGTTTTTCTAAATCTGGGGTCTGTTCTTTAGAATGTCCAGATTCTAATACCAACTTTTTTTTTTTTTCTTTTCAGAAACTTGGCCTCAGAGGGTTAGTACAAAATATGCAGGGGAGCTTGATGTATAGATTCTTGTGTGACTGGTGACCCCTCTAGCCCCATAAATTGGAGTCATCTAGACATGATCAGGATCATGTTGGATCCTGTTACTTTCTGTTCTCTCAGTGTGGAGAACAGATTGCTGCTCTCTTTTTTTTATACAGCTACTTTATATATACTTAAAAGTTAGAATCCTGTTTTCCCCTCATCTGATTATTTAAGCAAGTCCATTTTTAAATCCTCCTCAAGTTCCTATCTTCTAGACTTATATACTTTCCTTACTCAGGAATTTCTTCAGTGATTCTGTGCCCAAAATTTGATATACCAGTTGAAGTCTTCCAATTATATTTCCCAATATCTAAGAAAACTGTAAGAGCCTGCTTTTTCATTACAGGGTATATTCCATTTTATGTGGTCCACACTATAGCTTTTCTGTGGTATGAAAACATTTTTTAGTTGCTATTACAGTTGTGATGTGGGATAACTTTTCTCCCATTTCTATTTGCGTAGCAGATTATTCTTGTTTAAGTGTGGAAACCTATGTTTATCCTGTTTTAAAATGCATCCTTTGCTATGGGTTGGGGTATTCTTGTGTTTGTTTTTCCTTTTATTGGGATTTTCAAGGTTATTCTGTCAAGCAAGCTTAAGAAAATCTTTGGGGTTTTTAGAGAGGAATACTAGCATTTAAGCAGAAAATCAGAAGGTAAGCAGCTGACCTGCAAAGGTCTGCTACACATGGTGCCAATGATTTCTATATCTTCCTGCTGCATGAGCAGAAGTTCTTTCAAGAATTAATTTCCTTCAAGACCTGATTATACCAAGCACTAGGCTTACACATCTGGGCAAAGGTCATTGTAGAAGACTTGTGCGAAATGAAAACAATCTGGTTGAGCTAAAAGCACAAACTTGCAGAATATGTACAAGTTGAGAAATGTATGCTAATCCCTATTCTGATGGATAAGCAGGAAACATTTCAGTAGAAAAATATAAAATTCAGTCCGGTTGAGCTAAGGAAATAGCTCCACACAGTTGTCACAAGTAATTCCTAAATTATAAAATTTCATACAACTAAGTAATTTATACAGTAAGTTTGAATTTTAAATGTATGGTTTAACATTTAGAGTGTACTTTTTAACTGTGGAGGAATAACTTTTTTCTATTACTGGAAATAATTGAAAAGATCAGTGGGATATATTTTAGTAATTGTTCTACCTATGGGAACCATCAACATTGTACACACTGTTCAGATCCATGTCAAATGTTGACCTGAAAGAAAAATCTGCTGGGACATTTGACTGTGTTTGCCTTCGATCATTTACTCATTACTGTGAAGCTTTAGTATATATTGGGAAATTTTAAGAAAAAAGATCTTATCCTTGGTAACACATACCTTTATTAACAACAAATGTGATTTAGTAGAGACTGAAATTTTCAGTGTTAAAAAAAACATTAATTAGCACTTTAGGAATGAGTATCCGCAGTCTGAATTATGAATAATTAGTTTCAGGTTATATAATTCTGTTAGACTCTTTCACAAATCAGAATAGCACACTCTGATGCAAATAAGCTGGGAAACAAATGTATTGTTTGGTATAAAGCACAGCCAAAAGGGCATATCTTGCCCTGAATCTGTCAGCAGAACTCTCTGTTACTAATGGAAATGGTATGAATGGGTCAAAGTACAATATGGTACATATGCATATAAAATTTCTAAGCATAGAAGTTAATATTGTTGAATTAGTCCTTCTTCTGGATATATAAATATGTATGAACCCATTTCGAACTGCATCTTGCAACAGATCATCAAAACTAATTAGGAATGTAGTTGCCTGATGACAAAAACTCTGCTAGATTTCTCTGTAAACTAATGATGTTCAATAAAAGGAAAAAACAATTATTTCTAGGTCTTCCAAAAGCATTATAAATATGTGAGACTAGGAGGAGCTTTCAAATGTGACCACTAAGAGTAATACCCATATAAGGAATTATTCTGCCTTTCCTGGCTGGATATAATGAGATATTGAAAATTAGGCAGAGTGAACAGGGAAAAAAGCCAAAATGTTGGAGGAAAAGCCATGGAAGATTTTATTATTAGATGAAGGTTCTATTAACAAGGGTGAGGGATGGTCTTAAAATCCCTCTTTCACTGTTTCAGTTTGACTAATGATCTAACAGGTTCCAGTCTCCAAGGCAAAGCTGTCAGCTGAGGATGGGGAAATGTTGTGCTCGGATCAGCTGTAACAGTTATTTTTCTCCTTCTTAGTAGCTGGTGCAGTGCGGTTTTTCAGCTTTAGTTTTAGAACAGTGCTGATAACACACAGATGTTTTAGTTGTTGCTCAGTAATGTTTACTCTGATCAAGGACCTTTCAGTCTCATGCTCTGCCCGTGATGAGGGGCACAAGAAGCCGAAGGGGAGCAGACATAGGACACTTGACCCAAACTGGCCAAAGGGGTATTCCATACCACAGCACATCATGCCAAGTATAGAAACTGGGGGGGAGTTACCCGGAAGGCCCAGATAGCTGCTCAGTTCGGGCTGGGTATCAGTCGGCAGGTGGTGAGCAATTGTATTGTGCATCACTTGTGTTTATCGTTTTCCTTTTCCCCTTTTAGTTTCATATTCTCTCCCCTTGTTATTTCTCTTATTATTATTATTGATGGTAGCAGTAGTAGTTTTGTATTATACCTTAGTAACTGGACTGTTCTTATCTCAACACATTGGATTTATATTCTTTTGATTCTCCTCTCCATTCCTCTGGGAGTGGGAGAGAGAGGAGGGGAAAGAAGAAGGAAGGAATGAGAGAGTGGCTGCATGATTCTGAGTTACTGGCTGGGCTTAAACCACAACAACTGTAAAATCAAAAGTGCCCACACAACCACAATATGTTAGTACTGCTCAGCTGCGTAACATGGCCTATGACTGCAACTGATAGAGCAAATGAGTAAAGGCCAGCTATGTTAAATGTAAAGAACATTTTTTTTCTTCTTTTTATTTTCTTTTCTTCCTGTAAGAAGGTATTCTTTTATTCTCTGTACTACAGAGACTTACTTCCAAGATTATTCGTCATCTTAATATATGCACTAGAACGGGAAAATTAATAGCAAGACGACACTATGATTGAATTAGAAAAACCCAGACTAATTAAGTATTCTCTGCCAACACATCAGTAATCTATTCATGGAACAGTTAGTACAACAGTTTGTCTTCTGTAATTGTTTTCAGAGTGACTTGGTATACCTCTTACAAAAAAAGGCTGGAGAATCATCTTCCACAAAATGCCATGCACATGTTAGCAGTCTTGTGTGGACCACATTCAGCCATCAGAGGCCAGAATAAGACCACATGGACTCATTTCTCTATGGTTTTGTGCTGCTGGTTCATGAAATTTGTGACTCCTACATGAGCTTAATTCAGTCCATAGTGAGAAATTGCTATCAGGCAACCAAGGAATAAATCCATTATACCATACAGTCCGTTATATTCTTTAATCCTCTCAGCTCACAACTATATTAAACAACCATAGAAATAATTTTTTTTATTCAAATATTTTTCCTTTAGAAACAAGTAGGACAGCAAAGGTCACAGTTAGAGGAAATTCAATGTGTATGGGCACACCATAGTTTTTATGATAACAGTGGTTGCTGTTGTAGCATTTTGTTGATTCTTCTTTGTCCAGTGACTTCAAGTCAATCATAAATTGAATACATGTAAGCAAAAGAACTCCGTAGTAAATGAAATTATTGTGAAACTCTACTAAAATTTTTTGTGATAATGATAAGAATAACAATTAAAAAAATCTTTTATTTTGTCTTCATGAATTAAAAGGAATATTAAGAAAAAACAGTCATATAAAGCTCATACAAAAAAGTATCTTACCATCCTCTTAGTAAAGATTTTTTTCCTAATATCTAATCTAAATCTGCACTTTATCAGCTTAAAGCCATTCCACATTGTCCTATCACTATATGCCCTTGTAAAAAGTTGCTCTCCAGATTTCTTCAGGTACCCCTACCCTTTTAGGTATTGGAAGGCTGCTCTAAGGTCTCTCCTGTTGTGCTGGGGGCTCCAGAACTGAATGCATTACTCCAGGTGGGTTCTCACAAGAGCAGAGTAGAAGGGCAGAATCACTTCCTCCATCCTGCTGGTCAATCTTGTTTTATTCATCCCAGCATTAGGTCGGCTTTCTGGGCTGTGAGCACACACTGCTGGCTCATTTTGAGCTTCTCATCAACCAACACACTCAAGTCCTCTGCACAGCTGCTCTCAATCCATTCTCTGCCCAGCCTGTATTTGTGCTTGGGATTGCCCCAACCCCAGTGTAGGACCTTGCATTTGTCCTTAAACTTCATGAGATTTGCTCTGTCCCACCTCTCAAGGATGTCAATGTCCCTCTGGATGGCACCCCTTTCCTTCAGCATGTTGACTGCACCACACAGCTTGGTGTCATTGGCAAACTTGCTGAGGGCACACTCAATCCCACTGTCCACATTGCCAGCAAAGACAAGTGACCCATGAGGATCACTTCTCAGTGACCTCCACTTAGACATTGATCTATTAATCATGACTCTCTGAGTGCAACCATCAAGCCAATTCCTTATCCGCTGAATGGTCCATCCATCAAATCCATACCTCTCCAGTTTAGAGACAAGGATGGGGTGCAATACAGCATCAAATGTCCTGCACAAGTCCACATAGATGATGTCAGTTGCTGTTCCCTTATCTACCAACACCATGGCCCCACCACAGAAGCAAATGTTGGAAAAAATAATTTTATTAAAATAAGTAACACTTTGTCTTGCTGTGGAAGGGAAAAAATAAAGAGCAAAAGAAAAGCTTTTGGGAATCCTTGTTTGAAATGACGAATACTTTAACTCCAACAGTAACTACAGATGTGTGTTTTCATTATGTCTGTGAAAAATACTGAGCTCTACTCAATGCCCCATTTTTTTTAAGGTGTACTTGAAGGCTTTTTTATAGCTTAAGGGCTTAAATATAGCCTTTATATCCACTGAAGTAAATAAAAGGGATCCCATTGACTTTTTATATAGTGGAAAAGGCCCTAAAGATTCTAGGGAGAAAACTATGAACCCAGAGGTCCTTTGACCAAAATGGATTTCTTCTGAAGTACTCGTCCAGAACATACCCTTTACTCATCTTCTGACTGCCCAGAGATAGTCAGCTTTGGTTTTCTTCCCTTCCCCTTGAAGTCAGGGAATTCTCTTGCTTTCTAGCATGTAAACAGGTAGATTGTCTCAGATGATAGAGTTATGCCTGAGCTCACCACAGACCTCATTTTCACAAAGCTGGATTTTATTTAGTGCATGCAGTATTTAGAGATAAATAAAGCGGAGGCTATAGCAGAAGAGCTGCTATGCAGTGCAGGGACCTAATCATAGCTCCAGGAGGACTACAGTACACAATGACTGCAAAACAGACCATGTAAGCTCAGAGAAAAAGCTTGCATGCAGAAAATAGGGGAATCAAAAGACGGAACAAAACACAGAGGAAGATGTGCAAATTAAAGCTGCTAAAAGCCTTTTAATGTATGTACATAGCAATTTACATTGGCCAAGTAAAATCTGAAGCTGGAAACAAAGAGAATGGATCTGAGTAAAAGAACAAAATAGCAGAAGTGTGTGATTAAACATAGCAGCTTGACACAGCTGGTACCCATCAGATCCCAGCCTATGCCCCAGGAATATACTTAAAGGATCTTCAGAAACTGATAAGTAGAAAAACTGTATAAATCCAGGAACTCTTTTATTCAGACTTTTAAAATAGCTATGTGCAGAATAGCACAGCTTAGCTGCTATATTGTGTAATGTGCGAAAAAAGGTATGCTTCTTGATATTTAGGTAAAACTGGGCACCAAATACTTTGTTCACCTGTTTCTGGTGCAGTATTTCAAAGGGTGACCCACAGTTTCTCTTCTCCTCTACTCTGCTCTTCCCCACTTTCAGTAGAACTCTTAGTGACTTTTGTTGCTATTTTATCTTATCTTTTAGCTAGATCTAGGAGGGTACTTTCTTTGAACAATATTTTTCTGCACCTCTTAATTCCCTGTGTATCCAGTGTATCTTGTAATACTTGGCTCTTTTCCGTATCTTCTCTGTTTGTTGTGTGTTTGTTCTCCTATATATAATCTAAATGACTAGAAATACAAGCTTGTGTGGCTGTGTAGTTTCTGCCCTCAAAATGTATTTGCAGAAGGTTCTCTGGTGGTCATGAAAAAGTGTATCAGCACTGATCTTTGTAGAGGCTGCATTTTGCTATAGGAAATTGCAGCAATGCAAAAAGGAACTTAAATCTGTTTTTTATGTGTATGTCAAAATGGCTGCATACTGCATTCTGCTATAACCATGCATTTTTACTCAGGTTTGTGATATATTTGTGTTTTAGAACATCTGAGAGTAGGGAGTAAAATTGCTTTGCAGAATCTGCTTCAAAAATTTTACTTTTTTTTTTTCCTTCCCAGTCTCAACTCTGCCAAGAATGCCTGTTTACAGGTATTGCTCCCATAACCTTTTTTCCCCTCAGAAAATTCTCTGTTTATTGAAGATTATGAATTTGATGCTTCTCACATTAATATCAGTGCCAAATTTCTTCTGGCTTTGATGAAAACCCAGACTTTGCTTTCATTTGAATGGATGCTTTGCCAGTTCTTTAGAACATCTACTTTTCTCAGGTGTCGCTTAGAAATATACAAATGTCACCTGTAGAAATGATTGACCATTAGCTCAATTGCAGAAGAACAAAGGTCTGACTCTAACATTTAATTACCATTCTCTATTCTGCTCTCACGAGACCCCACCTGGAGTACTGCATCCAGGCCTGGGCCACCCAACACAAGAAGGACGTGGACCTATTAGAATGAGTCCAGAGGAGGGCCACGAATATGATCAGAGGAATGGAGCACCTCTCGTACGAAGACATAGCGAGAGTTGGGCTTGTTCAGTCTTGAGAAGGCAAGGCTCAGGGAGACCTGAAAGTAGCCTTCCAGTACCTAAACAGGGCCTATTGGAAAGCTGTCCTTTTTTAGAAGGACATGTAGTTTAAATGGGACAAGGGAAATGAGTTTAAACTGAAAAAGGGTAGATTTAGATTAGACATTAGTAAGAAATTCTTTAGCATGAGAGTGGTGAGACACTGGCACAGGTTGCCCGGAGAAGCTGTGGCTGCCCCATCCCTGGCAGTGTTCAAGGCCAGGGTGGATGACGATTAGAGCAACCTGATCTAGTAGAAGGTGTCCCTGCCCATGGCAGGGGGTTTGAACTGGATGATCTCTAAGCTCTCCTCCAACCCAAACCATTCTATGATTCTATGATTCTATAGGATTTTTCGTGTGCAAGTGTCAGGAGCCCTTCTTAATGTCCTTCTTAATAAAAAAAAAAATGTTATTTTCCACAACAGTATAATAAATGATTTTCATTTATGAAGAAACATCAGAGAGGAAAATTTTCATCAGCTCTAGTGCATGTGGAACTCTAAACAGTGTTTGACTCTTGAAATTGGTAACTTGCCTACTAAATGATTTCAAGACCTTGAACAAATTCCATAAAACAAAGTGCTAGTAGCTATTACCAACTGTGTGTGGTGTTTTGTAAGTGTGTTTTAATAATGCTATTAATATTCATCAAGGTGAACCGTGTTGAGTGTGCTTGATAATGTATGTATTAGGTATTAGAATACCCAGCATGAGCAGACCGAAATGAAGTAATTATCACAAACAACACTAATTTAGCACCTGTGCTCAAGCACTCATTTGCATTGTCTTTGAGTTATAACATTGAAGACAGATTTCTTCTTACTAAATTTGAAGGACTGTGATACTGCCTGAAAAAAATATCACTGAGAGAGTAAGAAGAAGGCAGGAATCGATTCACAGGCTTCATAGCTGGTTCTATATCTGCATTGTTTAATGCAGTAGTATTGTAAAATTTCATTATCTTCTGTTCCATTTGCTCTTATAAATAAATTGGTCCTCCAGTATGAAGATGCACCTAGCACTGCAGTACCAAACTTTCTTGATAATTCTAGGTCTGTGTAACACTGCCTAAATATTCAGGCTGAAATTATATTTCCCTGTGAAAGCCTACATAAATGCCATTTTTAAATAAGGAGACATTTTTATTGTATCCAGGACTCCCACCAGAGACCTGCAGGTGGAGACACTGCTGCTGTCTCTACGGAGCCATCAACTCTAGGAGAACTAAAATCTCTACCACTGGTCAGGTTAAGGTATGCCTCATGAATATGCATTGCAAATGCACATTCTCAGATTTCCTGTGTCCACATCTTGACTCTGCAATAGTGAAGGAGAATTCTTCAGTTACATCTTCAGTTGTTTCAGAGACTGGAGCTGAATGAGGAAAGAGGCAGTAGGGAGATAAACAAGGGTCAAGGCAACTGAGACCTGTACTGAGAAATTAGATTCCATCCCTATCAGAAAATTAAACCAAACTGATTTGGTGTCCTTCATTTTTTGAATTCCTGACTGGAGTCTTGAAATCTGATTTGATCTGAAGTGCTGAGTACTTGAAGCTAAAATAGAAACTGACACAAGCTATCTTTTAAATTTGTTAAATTCTATATGCTGTTGAATTCTCTAAAAAAGCCCCCAAGTTATAGATGTTTTGACCTCAGCAGTCAGAGTTTATGTTATCTTGCTAGACTTCATCACCAGATTTTAGAGATTCTCTTTCATCTTTCACAAAAATGAGACATAAATATGGAATACTTACATGCAGTAACAGAAATTTAGACAATGATGGCGTTGGAAATAGAATAGTTTTTCCTGCAAAGGTAATAAAATATCTTGCTAAAGGGTTGTCCATAACAACACTTGCTATTTGTTCATTTTTCTTCAATTGAGTATCTTCATGAGCAGTATTGAATACTTTCTTATACATTGGCAGTACATTTACTAAGAAGCTGGCTGACTCCAGTTGGCTGAATTAATCTGTTATTAAAAGCTTTTACCCCACATAAATCAGAATTTTACTGTTCAGAGAAGTATTCAGCCCTTGGCTGAGAGAGGTTTTGTTTCTTTGTATCTTCTTTTCTGTCCTAGACAAGGGCAACTGAGGTTTCCATTAATTTTCTGTATGAGCTCCACAGCAGTCTGCATGAGGGTGTGCTAAAGCAGACCATGCCACACAACAGCTTTCTGTGGCAGCAAAGAAACAAGAGATTATAGGACTGAAGCCAGAGCTGATATGACACATACTGTTTCCTAAGGTTTGCAAGCAGTGCTCAAAGTATGTGAATTCTAAATTCCATTTGCCAATGTCTGTCTTAGTGCTTAGCATAATTTGATTTACTTTAATAATAATAAAGCTATACTTGGGGTGAACCTAATCCTGGCTCTGTGTGTTTGCATAGGATACAGTCTACAGTTACAGAATAATTAACTTTTCCTTGTATGTGTGGTAGAATAGAGGCATCATAGCTTCATAAACTATGTAAGATACTGAGATACTGTTGGGGAATGTTTTTTTTATATTTTTTATTTCTAATCCTTTTTTTTTACCACAATGTAGATTAGAAAAAATACTGTAAAAATTGCTGTAAAATAAAATTAAAGATTATATTTAAATTGCCATGAAAAAAAATCAGAGGAGATGCTGCTCTTTCTTTAATTTAGTCCCTAACTCACCCAGCTGTACATGAATATTCTTAAGACTTTTACATTAGTAACATGTAAGATAACACTATCATCTAAAAGCTTTGCAGTATCATGGGCACAGCAGCATAAGATGAGCGATTATATCCTTACCTATGTCTTTCATGTCTGTTGATGAACAGTTCGACACAGATTTTCTTTTATTTTGTTGTTGAAAAACAGTTTGCAATAGCAGCATACATTCAAAGAACTGAGTTATTTTCACTTCTTGGAGCTGCATGAAATGCGATCTTTGCCCCACTGTATTGGAAGATATCATGTTGTGTATATGCCGATAAACAGAGGCAAATATGTATAGCATGCCTTTGCAGAATAGGTAGCTTGTCTGAGCTTTAACTTGCTTTTGACACATGTATACTTCATAAAACATTAAAGGAAATCCTGCTGAGTCGTATTAGAGTTAATGGTGCAGGAAAGTTGATTATGGCAGATAATTTGCAAATCAAAGTCAAATAGAATTTTATTTCCAAATGCTGAACCTATTCTCGTAACTACAATTATTGCACTTCTTTATTATGATAGCGCTGAGAGAACCTGGTCATGGTTCCTCTTGTTCCTAATGTGCACCTCAGAAGTCTAGTTAGTGTCGGCCCCAGAGAGCCTATAATCAGAACAGCAACAAAAGGACACAAGAAATGGACAGCTAAGAACCTCACTATGTTAACAAATCCACTGTGATTAGAGTAATAAGCACCTACTGTGTTGCCACTGCAGCAAGGAACCTATTATCTTTCTTTCAAAGCCCTTTGCTGAGTATATGGATATATTTTTAATGATAATGGTATTTTTATGCAATTATAAATTAAAAATAGTAAGCTCTGGAGTGTCTGGGAATATCCTTGCATGGTGCAAGGGGAAAAGGTTTCATGTTTATATTCTCTTCCTTCATTAGGAATAAACCTTAAGTGACTGGTTGTGCAGGTTTTGGCTGGGATAGAGTTAATTTTCTCCGTAGTAGCTAGTACAGGGCTATGTTTTGGATTTCTGCTGGAAACAGTGTTGATAATTCAGGGTTGTGTTTGTTATTGCTGAGAACTGCTGACACAGAGCCAAGGCCTTTTCTGCCTCTCACCACACCTCACCAGCGAGTAGTCTGGGAATGCACAGGAGGCTGGGAGAGGACACAGCTGGGATAGCTGATCCTGACTGCCCCTAGGGATATTCCATAGCATATGGTGTCACACTCAGCATATAAACTAAAGGGAAAGTTGGCTGGGTGGTGCTGATCAGGGACTAGCTGGGCATTTGGCATTTGGAGGTGAGCAATTGTTTTTTATTTGTATATCTTGTCTTTTTTGGGTTTAATTTCTCTCTCATTTTTGTTATTTTCCCTTTAAAACATTAGTAGTAGTAGTAGTAGTAGTGGTATTATTATTGGTATTAGTATTACTATTATTATTATTATTGCTATTATTAAATTTCTGTTATTAAACTGTTCTTATCTCACACCACAAGTTGCAGTAAAGTTCAAATTTGTAGGTGTCTTATGGTGCTTAAGGGATGTAGTATCTATAGGAAAAGTGTCATGTATTTAGTACAATTTTGCTGATGCAGCTGGGTTTCAGGGAGCAGGGATATGTCACTGTCCTGAGAAGGTGCCCTTCTTTTAGCTCATTTTGAAGATCTTGAGTAAACACAAAAGGATAACTTAATATAATGCTTATCTTAGCATTTACTTAAAGCTTGTTCTGTCCAGGTGAGGAAGCCTCCTTTGCACAAGGTTATCAGCCCTAGTAAACTGGTGGATGCAAGAGACATTCCTTTTTCAGCACAGTTTTCAGATTAACAGTCTTAAGGCTTCTGCATATTCCTGTGAGTTAGTAAACTAACTACAGTGGGGAAACAGGGGGACAGAGAAAGTAACAAAGGTCCCAGAACTCTTTGGTTTGTCCTTGGGTTATTTCACTCTCTAAGAGACGTAGTGCTCAAAAGAAAGAAATGTTATGAGAACGTCAAAGAAGATCACTTCTGCTTGGAGTAAGAGCAAGTATGTTTCTGAATCTGGATATGAGGAAACCCACTGATCTTAATGTTGAAGTAAAGAATTGGTTGAGGGCAGAATCCTCTTTGTATGCTCCTTTGCTGCATTTCTGTATGGAAAAATTTGCTAGATTCAACTTGTGCCTTCTGAAGTTGGGTCACAGTGAGGTGGGCATATGGCAGCTTGCATGATACTGAGAATATGATACACACATCCTGGATAAACAGCAGTCGGCTTCAGGAGGGAGATGACAAATTTACAAACAGCAGATAACAGCTTTGAGAGCTGGTCCTATGTGCCCCTTGAAAGGCTAAATTTTTGAAGAACATGTGAACTCTTGTGTGTTGGAAAAATGTTTGGTACAAATATCTGTGAATTATAATGAATATAAAATAGCAACGTTAGCACATTTTTAGTAGCATAAAGTACATTGATAGTATTGCTAATGAAACAATCTGAATCCTGACCCAAATTGTTTACTATATTGTAGGAACCAAGACCTAAGTGGAAGAATATTCATGTATCTGGATAGGGAACGCACCAGTTCCTTTATTGTATCACACTGGTTTTACATCTGGTGCTAGATCTTTGATCTGGCTAGGCAAGTTATACACACTTCTAAGAAAAGAGGAAGTGAAAATGTCATTAGGTAAAAAATAGAAATAGACTCCTTAGATATCAATGGTGAGCATTTAGCATTCAGGTAGTATTCTTTGGGGATTTTTATTTCTCAGGAGACTTCAAAATATGATTCATGCTAGAATAATTGTAGAAAAATTCTTATCATAAGTCACTATTCATTAGTATTATGGAAGTTTGAAAGCATTGGATGTAGCCCCCAGGTGAAAGGATGCGTGTCTGGAGAAGGCTGGAACCACTATTTTTTTTAAATGATATTTCAATCAGATAAACAGAATGGCTAGATTTATGAGGTTGATGTTATTTCATAAAGGGCAGAGGTAATACTGAAGAAAGAAGTTTTAAAAAGTTATGCAGCTTAGCTATAATTCATGTTTTTGAGTGCAAGGAAGCCATACACCCCAGGTTTTATGTAATTATTTGTTTTACATTATTCTCACTTCTTTGTCATAGCCTCCTTTTCCATCCCAGTGCAGCTACTCCTTCCTGAGTGGGAAACCATAATGGATCTCTATATCACAGAGTTTAGAGGACTTACTCATTTTTCCTGCAAAAGTTAAATAAAGTGCAAAACTTTTAGCCCATCAATCCTTTAGAAAGCTGTCCAAGTTGACATTTCATTAGCACATTTTGTCAGTGGATAAATCGTACAGCATGCTCTGAAAAGAAGGTGAAAAACATCCAGTCCTTTTTCATTAGATCTATCCAAAGCTGAACCACTGGAGATCACATACAAAAAGCACATGAGACAGAGAATGCGCTATTCTGTCTATAAACTGCATTAATCATTCATTCCCTTCTGAGTGCTTTGAGTCACTACCCTGTCTCTGGTTAGGTCCAAACCCAGCAATTTAATTTTGAGCTGCATGACAGATACTTTTCAAGGAAAATCATGGATATAATGACTCCTGCCAGGCTTGATAAAGTCCTCATTCATCAATTAAGGTGCTTCCAATAAGGCAAGATGGATCAAGCAAAATGAGACAGATCATATGCTAATATGTATAGGGTTGGGGTTGCCAGGTTTTTCCCCTCTCTCATGCACACACAAGTACATATTCTCTAAAACAGCCCTCACCCTTCCCTTCCTCATACATGCTCCTTTTGTTGATTCTGGGAATAGAAATAATTAGGGATCTTTGATTCACTAGTATGAACTAATTACCTAAGGGACTGGGACTGCTTCACTGCTCCATTGAGAGAAAATATGAAAGGGCTGACCAAAGACAGTAAATACCTGAGGAGTCACCCATTTACTGCAGTGTCAGAATGATTTTCTCTTTGCGAATTTTTTCCTGGCTATGCTGAAAACAAGTGTTCAAATAAAAATGAATTATGTAAAGAAATAGTGGTGTGGCAAAGTCAAATGAATTGCTGGCAAATTTGCTTCATAAACAAATGAAGCTCCAACAAGAAATAGGAGACATAATGTGATAGATTAATGACCAAATTAAAATACTGATAAGCCAATTAAAGGGGCACTGTCAGGTTAAAACCATGGGTCTGGCACAGTGTTAAGTCAGTGGATGTATTAGACATTGAAGGGTCATTTTGCAGTTCAAAGTTTGACTAAATACAAAGTCATCCCTGCTTAGGGGTTCCTAATCAGACATCTCTGACAAACTATATGCAGATGATCTAGCCTAGGATTAGAAGATTATACCCTTGTGAACCTTAATGTATAAATGAGCTTTTACCCAAAATTCCTCTTTGGGTGGTAAAAGCACAAATAATGCTTGAAGCTCTACAACTGTTTTAAAAAGCATCAAAGGATTACCCATTTTACTCAGCTCCTTTGATGATACCAGGAGGAACTGATTCACAGACCTTGCTTTCCTGGTCATAGCATCCCGTTTGCCTTCCCTCCCTTCCCCTTTTTGGACTTTGCTCCGCTTTTGCCTTTCTAGCAGCTATTTTAGCCTGTCCATCTTGATCACTTCCTACTACTTAGAATGTGGTTTCTTTATTCCCTCGGAGGAAGGATAGGATATTCTTGGAAGTCAGGCATACGTTGCTTTCACTGGCTCATTTCTAGTAAAACATTCTTGTTCAGGCTATTTGAAAGAGAAATGGTTGAGTCCTCACTGGCCCACAGAAAAAAAAAAAAACCAAAAAACCAGAAATGGAATACTGCAATCTGTGCTAGATTCAGAACACATTTATTCTTGGATTGTTGGTGGCTTGACTTTTTGTTGTACCTCATTCCACCTCTGATGCAAGCTTTTTTTCTGATGCTTGGAGAAAACAAAGCCTCCTCATATTCTTGTCTTTCGGCTGCATTTAGAGTGCCACTGGAGGAGACACAGATCATGAACTGGAGCTGCCTTATAACCTGAAGGTTCAAATGAAGAGTCAGAGAGCACAGAAATGGCGGAAGTTCATCTTTGTCCTCTGGTCTTCCACCTTTCTTCTCAAAAAACACAGCAATAGATAATTTCCTCATATCCTAAATATATGGTGTGAGCTCTTTAAACTTTTACTTTGGTGATGATTATTATGAAGTAATTTACTTTTCATTTGTAATCAGTTTAACCTTTTCTTCCTGATTTACATATATTACTGTGCTGTTGTTTACAAGATTTACTGTCTGCAAAGAATTATCTGAATCTCAAAATGTTATTTTAAATTAAACTGGTTTTCAAATTTCTTCTTCCTTTCCTCCCACCTTCTTTTCAAATGCTTTAAATCTTTTTACACAATGCAGGGCTTAAAACCTGGGGGGTTTTTCTGTGTTTTTCATCTTCTAGATCTTTCCTGTCTGTGTGACTGAACAAAAGTAAATCTGGCACTTAAAATTTCTTTGTTGAGTTCTCAGAAGTGGCAAAATAGGATCGTGACATTGTTCAAGTTAGCAGAAGTTAGCAGACTTTCCTATGCTGCTCAGAAGTAATTGACTGTTCTGGTACTAATGTCTGTAGTCTGGGTGGCAAGACCTTTTCATTTTCTACAGCTACATTAGGCAACATCCTTCTTCTCATTAAATTTTGGCAGTTAGAAGTACTCAAGTCTTTCTTTGCAGAGAAATTTTCACTTTTGGAGTAAACTTGATCTTTATGTATTTTCCGCAATATCTGAAATACCTAATATTAACAAGTGTTTCCTACTAGCCAGACTTCATTGTCTCCATTTCATCTGATGATGCCACACTTGCAGTTTTGACATCACAGCCAGTTGCTTTATAACTTGTGCTTTCATAAATATGCAGGAAAACTAATTTCAGAAAATTATCTGTGAAGGCCTGAATGCATTTTTCACTACTTGTTAATTAGCCAACTTGTTTTGAAAGTTTCACTGAAAGAGAAAATAGTGATTGGGCTTCAAAGAGCTTCCACTGACAGATGTATTTTTCCAAAACACTTCATAAACCTTTGACAAGTGAAGACATTACACACCTGATACTTCTGAGAGCAGAGTTAAATGGATTACATTGAAAAATTCCACTTTTTCCTGTAATTTTTACCTTTTTTATGATTATATGCTGATTTTTGACTAAAGATTGCAGAAATATTGTTATTTAAGTACAGATTATGTTTTAAGCCTCTTGTTGGAACATTAAGGATACCTTGGCCTTCATGATGCAGTCAGTGGGAAGCCCTCCTTTTTATTTTCATAGATATCCTGCTGTGCTCTTATAAAATGCATTATATCTAAAAGACTCTTCCACCGAAGGGGAAAAAAGGACAGCTGGTGCAAGTATGTGTTTTGCTGATGTAAGGAAGGCAGGTGATGTATAAGGAATGGTCACTACCTAGCAGCAGTCTTATAGGTGATTCTCAAGATACTAAGTTTGAGGCCTGAGGCAGCATTTTGGATAGTTTTATAAAATTAAAAAAAATAATGAAAAATTTACCCCATGGAATCTATATCTCTGACTGTCTTTTTGAAGTCCCTGCTGGCAAATGTGAATGGGGAATATGTTCTACGGGATGCTCCCAGTTCCCACTGAGCTTGAAGGGATACAGGTATTGTCTCTCTTTTCTCTCTCTATTTCCCATGTACTTGCATGCAAGAAGCCTCCTTACAGCCACAGAACAGTCTCTGGTAGCTTTTCCCCTCCTGTGTTTCTTCAGTCCCAGCAGAACTGGTCAGGGATGGGAGTGCAGAGCTCCTGCTGTGCTGCTCAGAGGGCAGATGTGGTTTTGCCCCTGCAACCTCTGGAATGAAAAGTTTTGATGTACTTCACCTCTGTAGTAGAAAAATGTTCTCTGCAGATTTTTTAGAAGGTTGAAAATCTAAATCAGGCAAAAGGTGACACTGAGTTAAAAACAAAAAGGTGTTAAAACCAAAAAGGTGTTAAAAACAAAAAGTGTTTAAAATTCCTGGTAGCTCTTGCCCACAGGCCTAATTTACAGGCACTTGAGAGTACAGCAGCACCCAGGGAGATAATAAACTTTTTGTCTCCTTTAGGAATTCATGCTACAAATGAGAAATAGCTTCTGGAAACCTGTGTAAAATCCAAAGAAAAGTATAGCACTATTGTTTAAGTAGCTAGAATATGTCAGTTCAGTTAATACTCTACTTAATATGTTTTAATGAAAATATATTGTGTTAGATAAGGGTGTTGAAGAAATTGTTTGCTTTGGTAAAACCCAAATAGTTTTAATGAAACAATTGCATTTATTTACAATTTCAAGGAAGGTAAAAACAAATGTTTTTAGAGGTTCTGTGTATAGAATCTTCAAAATAATTCTAACACCATTTATCATTCGATAAGTGGAGCCACTAAATGTCACTATTGCTCATCCAACAGTAAAACTAATGTTCCTCTTTGCAGGTATTGTTCACAGCGTCGTTTTTTCCCCTTCATAAAATTATATTTGGTTTATGCATATTGTAGTAAAACTATGGTAACTGTACAAATGCTAATATAAAATCATGACCCAGGATGTTTTATTTCAAGATGATCTTTGTTACTGTGGTTACAAGTTTATTGTAGTTATAAATACAAATAAACTATACTGTAGTTTTATCTCAGTATCTCTATTATAATGCAAATTGTCTTCACAGAACAGTAGCTCTGAAAGTTTCTTTCTAAAAATGCTATAATTTTGTTTTCCAACTACTTGGATTTTATGCTGTTTAGCCTGAGGCTGGAAGCTTTTAAAGGCAGATGAGGAATGGGATAAAGAACAAGTTGGCTTTTACTTTAATGAAATCTGGGGATTCTTCATAGAATCATAGAATCATTTAGATTGGAAAAACCTTTGAGATCACCGAGTCCGACCTAATTACCAAGTCCACCACTGAACCATGTCCCTAAGTGCCACATCTACCAGCCATTTAAATACCCCCAGGGATGGTGACTCAACCACTTCCCTGGGCAGCCTGTTCCAGTGCTTGACAACCCTTTTGGTGATGAAATTTTTCCTAATACAGTCTAAATCTCCCCTGATGCAAATTGAAGCCATTTCCTCTTGTCCTATCACTTGTTACCTAGGAGAAGAGACCAGCTCCCAACTCACTATAACCTCCTATCAGGTAGTTGAAAAGAGCGATAAGGTCTCCCCTGAGACCAAATTACTGGGAACCAAGATAGATACAAGATGATAAGGTCTCAGGGGAAAGATTTGATGCTATAAGGTGCTTCTGAGATCCTCTAAGAGGAAACTTTATGCAAACACTATAATACATGCATACATAAAAATACTTATATCTTTGGCTACGTGGACATGCAAATTTATATACTTGCAATATTTCTAAGTTGGTTTTAGACATTTAAATCCATACGTACATGAAGAAGTTATGTGGCACCAACTATATGACATAGTGTGTTGACATTTGTTTATACCTGGGAATTATAATTTACATAATCAGTTACTTATCTTTTTGTTTGTTTGTTTTTAAAAATGGTACCATTCCACTGAATTAAAAAAAAAATCTTTTATTGGATCTTCTTATATTCCTCTTTTTCTACATTGCAGAAAGAATAAAAAAAAAGTAATATAAAAAGGAACACTTACAAACTTGGAGAATCTTTTTGTTCTGTTGTATTTTGGTGAGAAATCAAAAACTAACAGGGTATCCTGGAGCCATTCATTACAGGGTGTCTATTTTAGGCAGAATATCATGTGGACGGATGGATTTAAGAGTCTAGGAGAGAAAGCATAAGCAGCATAAGACCTACACAAGTTTTGATATTTCTTGGACCATTTGAACTTCTAAAGATTAATTACTAGGCACAGGAGATCAGAATATGCTCACAGAAGTGAACATTATTTTTAAAATTACAATACCAGGACCCTGACCTTTTAAGCATCTCAAAAGAGTGAATATGGAGAATTCTGATTTCCTTCTCCTAGTGAGAATGGGGGTAACGTAGGTGAACATTTCTTTCAGTACTTCTGATTTTGATCCTTCCCAAAGCACACAGCTTCTAAACAGTGAAACAGAATAGAAGAAGTAACTTTTGTGGAATTTATTTGGTTCCTAACTGATTTCATGACCCACAGTTGATATGTACCAATTAGGTGAGGATGAAATATCATAGGAGCCAAACAGCAGTTCTCAAGGAGCATATAGAAAAGGTTAAATTAATTACTTTCTCAGTAATAGCTCTAACAGTCTTCCATGTAAGCTATATAATGTGAAACTTTTGATTTTGAAAGGTTAAATATGGGGCACACCTCAGGTAGCTTCATGGCTGGAAATAAAGCAGATTTCTTATAACTATAAACCTAGTTGTTTCTCTTTGTTTGAAATATTTTCAAATATAGTTCAATTAGCTGTGTTACATGCTACCAGTTGGTAAATGAAAAACTTGCCTTCATTATATTTTCATTTCATTTCTAATAGTCTGTTATGGAACAGAGATGTGGTTTATAGTATGATCAAAAGTGTTAAAGTACCACCTGTTCTGTACCATAATACTTACTCTGTTTAATGGAATAAAGGTTGTGGTGGGAATTCCTTTAAACATCCAAAAGAAAGAATTCAAAAAAGATCATACTGCAAACTGCAGATTAAATAGGACACCTACTCCGTGTACTTTGTTTTCTCCTTTCTTTTCTGCTTTTAACTTCTGTTTAGATTGTCATCCATCTATGAGATAATGGTAATGGTGTATTTAAAGAGAGGTTTGGAGTACAAAGGTACACTGTCTCAGAGGTTTTACTTTGCTAAAGGCTATATGCAATACTGCTTAGAAACAGAAAACAACCTTGAAAAGTCTTTACATTCCTATCTTGTTTCTATCTTATCCCATATTTCTGCTTTTAGAGACTCGTAAGGTTAAAATACCTAAGCCAGTGGTCTTGACTGATAATCTGGTGGCTAACACTGGTGCTTAGAAAAGACCAAATCCACAAAAGTACAGGGTAACTGAGAAAATCTGTCCTACATGAAAAGAAATGACAGCTCTTTCTTTCCTTAGAACAGTCAGATTTGGCATCTGTAATAACTTAAGAGTTACAAACAGAAGACTTATTAAAAATTAATCTCTACATTAAAATACCTGTCACTAATAGAAGAAATCCTTGCATATAGTGCTATAAATCTTACTGCTAGCACTAAATCATTCTGAAGATGAGTTAAACTAAAAAATGTGTTAAAAATTATGTGCAAAGAATAGTGTGATATCTTTAAATTCCATCTTTAGCATGGAACTATATAAAGCATCTCTTAGGCATTCTAAATAAACAAATACAAGCAAATCATGTACTACACTTCTAAGTATCCTCATAGTAGATAGTTATAGGTGATAAGCTTCTGTTGATGGAAATAAGTAAAAAAAAAAAAAAAAAACAAACCTGGGCTAATTCAATCCTGTTACTTTAAATACACAAGTGTATGGCTATAATTCAGAAAGTTTCAATTAAACGTTGATCACAGGGTCTTTTTTTGATCTTAGCTGTAATGACTGCGACCAGGAATGTTTCTACTAGTCTTTAAATAACAATAGTATTTTAGTTATTGAGAATAATAAAAATACTATTAATAAATAGTATTATTTAGTTATTATTAAGAATCCAGAAGATGCCACCTTTTCACAGATTTAAGTCAGAGTCAGATGTCTACCCACCTTCAGAATGTGTTCTTGTGAGCTGAAGCTTGTTTCTGAGATTCATGAAACAGGTTATTGATGTTTTTGATTTTTTCAGATTTCAACTGCCCTTCCAGTTGTAATTCTGTTGTTTATCATTCTGGTTTTATAAGCAGGAGTTAATGAAAATTAAGTAGATCACTGCTTCTTAAAATTCTTAAAAACATTTATATCATGCATATATTAAAAAAATACACAAATATATAAACATATATATTTTCTCTGGTCTAAAATTGTTACAAGTTAGGAATGACCTCTGTAACTCACAGGCTTTGGGGGGGGCACATTTAAGTATTTAGCTCAAAGGTCAGTCATGTATTTTTTCTGTTAAAAAAGAAATATTCTTTGTTAACTGTACTTTTCAAACTGGTGATTTATTACAATCCCAAAGAACAAGAATATATTTCTGTATAAAACCACACACTTAAGAAAGTTTTCAGTGTTTGAAGAACAGTTATGAAAGAAATAATTATCACTTTGCTAGCACTATGTGAAAGTGCCCTGATGATAATACAAAATACATGTACTTAAAAGAGTATAAGGAAACTAGCTATCTGTCCCACTGAAAATCAGTGAAATCAGTTGCTAACTATCATAATGCTTTGAAAATATTAGTACTGCATGCAGAATGCTAAAACTGTATTTGTGTGCGTGTCTGTATGTTGTACAGCAGCACTTATAAAATTTGTTATGTCAAGAAACAGTTTATGAAATGCAACAGTAATAAGCTACTGTTTAGGGGTTTAGGTATCTCAAAAGTAAAACAACAATAACCCATTAAATGGTTAGAATATTGGTGATGAGAAAATTATTAAAATACATGCCTTAGAGAGAGGTGAGTTTGTATAAGAAGTCAGTAATGATACACTGTAACATTATGGGGGAAATATGTAATATAATTGGGAGCCAAATGAGAAGCTAAGCGTCACTAAATCCATCAATAACATGACTAGGGTCAGTTCATCCAAAACCCTACAGTAATTGGAAATTCACCCTAAAGTAATTGGATAATGACATGTCTACAATCAATCAAGAGTCAGTAATGAGTCAGAAATACTAGTTCCCTTTATCTGTGTGAGATAGAGTTGTTAGTTTTAGATTATATATGAAATACAAGTATACAAAGGGACTTAAAAGGTGAGTGTACTTTTGTTAGATGGGAATGAACCTTCTGTTTCCTTTTGGATTACTGATTCAGACAGTAGACACTGGGCTATTTTTGGTATCTTGTACTGACAGACAGCACTGGATTACACTCATTTAAGGTTTTAACATGCTATATAACCTCATTGCCTTTTATGACAAGAAGACAGCTTAGTGGATGAGAGAAAGGCTGTGGGCATTGTCTACGTAGACTTCAGTAAAGCCTTTGGCACTATTTCCCACAGCATTCTCCTGGAGAAACTGGCTGCCCATGGCTCTGATGGATGTACTGCTTCACTGGGTAAAAAACTGGCTGGAAGGACAAGCCCAAAGGGTGGTGGTGAATGGAATTAAATCCAGTTGGCTGCCAGTCACATGTGGAGTTCCCCAGGGCTCAGTATTGGGGCCAGTTCTGTTTAATATCTTTATCAGTAATCTGCACAAGGGGATCAAATGTATCCTCAGTCAGCTTGTGGATGATACCAAGCTGGGCGGAAATGTTGATCTGCTTGAGCATAGAAAGGCTCTACAGAGGGATCTGGACAGACTGGATCAGTGGGCCAATGCCAGTATTATGAGGTTCAACAGGTACCAGTTCTGGGTCCTGTAACTGGCCCACAACCCCCTGCAATGCTACAGACTTGGG